>NC_049915.1:14546531-14708539 GCF_001411555.2 Juglans regia | reverse complement strand
GACACGAGACTCAAGGAATTTATACGAGGGAAAGAGTAATTATAAAACAAGATACTAACTAGAAAGATGTAATCAATTCCTATGATGATAAAAGCTCAATCAACAAAAGTACTTTGTTTCTCTCTTCTTCTTTTTTTATTGAATTTTCTTTTCTTTTCATTTCTTTTCTTTTCTTTTCTTTTCTCGAATTCAATTACAAATAGCAATATTCAACTGTGAAAATCAAGCAATTGAATTTAAGAGAATCAATGGAATGGCACTCCAAGCAACAGATAAACTTAGAGATGCAGGGAAACCCTAGAATTTTGAAACCCTAGGTGATGCAAATTTCAGCCAAATCCAAAAATCCTAAGAATTTCGGCAGCCTACTTTTTTTTTTTTTTTTTTTTTGCAACCCCAGAACAATGAAGCCCTAAAATTAAAATTAAAGATGAAAGAATTAAAAGATAGAATCAGACTTGATTAGAAATCTGTCTCTAAATACCAAATTATATGAACCCGTGGGAATGGAATCCATTGAACCCACAATCAATTTGAAAACTCACCCAAGAAAGTCAAAATCAAGCCAATGGAAAATTTAGACCCGTTGAGGAACTCGTTTCAAGAACCTAGATTATATAAAAATTTAGACCCATTGAAGAACCTGTCTCAAGAACCTAAATTATAAGGAAGAACATCACAAAAGTTGTGATTTACCTTTGAGAAGTTTAAAAGTTCATTCAAGAATAAAAGCAGATAAACTCAACTCACAATGAATAAATTCATCAAATTTCTAAAAACTCATGAACTGTGTCACGGCTACAGTAACATATGTATCCCTTCCCCTAAACAAAATAAACCCTAGGCCAAAATAAGTTCCCCTTGTTTCCAAAATACCCTTGGGCAAAATCCAAGGCCTCCCTAAAGAAACCCTAACTGAAAATTAAAACAATCCTTAAACTACCCTTAAAACTTCTCTTAAAACCCTAATTCATAAAACATAAAATATATGTAGGCCAAACATCCTCAAACCTAATTATTCTAAACTAATAAAATAAATCATTTAAATGATTTAAACAAATTGAAAGCCTTCAATAACAATAAGCCCAAATAATAACTCTAAGTTGTGTCTTCCACAGCTTTTATCAAGTGGATCAAAACTGATTCTTCTTCTTTAAAGCCCATCTTGTGTGTTGGACTCTTGCTAGCTTCATCCCAAGTGGATTACACCAATATTTACATTGCTTCGTTGATCTTCTTAACTCTTAATCTTATAATTGGTAAATCTAGAACTTGCAAAAGATCTTTAAGATTAAGTCCATGTTGGTGCCCATCACCCACAAATCTATCAATTCCAGCACATTGGAAACTACTAGAGGCGCTCAACCAAGAGCCATACTGTTGAAAAGATGGTGATCCTTCAAACATTGACATTCCCTTGCTTGGACAAACCACCTAAACAATTGTAATTCTTCCCATTTGGAAACAGAACTTGGGCAATCTTTCATACTTAAAATAGACAAAAATAGTTTTCCCATCCAACAACAGCATCTTCCCCCTTATTAAAGGTTTCTATATATTCAATTCAACAAGAACACGCATAAATTTGCCCCATCCATGACCCTTAGAGTTAGATTCCACATGCATCACATTGCCTATAGACTTACCCAGTTTTTACCCAATAATAGAATTCATACATCCAAACGGAAGATTGTGCAATTGTACCCAAATATAAGTATAGAAAATAGGATATCTTTAGGTGGAGTACTCCCATCAAACCATTTCAAACATATTAGATATTGATCAAATAACTAGAATTGGCCATCCCAAATATGAAATAATTCCCCTTCAGACACAAATTCAAAAATGAAAGTATTATTGCCCACTTCCACAATGTTAATAGCAGCCAGCACCAGTTTTCCAAACCTTCAAAATGGTTTTTCTTTTTTTTTTATTTTTTTTTTAACAAACCACATTTCATTAATAATCAAGTCCTTACAAGCAATTGCTTATCAAGCCATACAACTTGAGATACAAAAGAAGGACAATCAGACCATAACACCATATCTGAAAAATTACATGCATTTCTCGCTAACAGATGAGCCACACTATTTCCTTGTCTACTAATATGCAGAAAGTGCACCTCTTGAAAGCCCTGCAATAACCTTCTAATATCCTCAATGATGAAGGCAAAATCTGTTAAAATATCAAGAGAGGAATTCAGTATGTCAACAAGAACAAGACAATCAGTTTCCACTATCAACTTTGGAATACAACACAAATCTATAAACCCCTTAGCACTACTGTTGCTTCTTTAAACTTTGGAGAGGAAATCTCACATTCAATTTTTCTACATGCAGCAATTAAATTACCTTCACAATCCCTAAGAACAACCCCAACACCCGCTTGCTGCATCTCAAAAAAGTTTGCTCCACCTACATTCATCTTAAGGTAACCTGTAGGTGGAGGAGAACGGCTTAACACCTTTTGTACCGCCTTGCTATGGCAATAAAAAATCTGCACTTTTTTTTTAAAAAAAAAAAAAAATCTATCTGCATGGATAGTGCACCATTAATCACATGGGTAACACTATGGATAATATTCTCATAAATCAATTGATTTCACCTATACCACAGTCCCCAAGCCATAGCAACAAATTTAACAAGAATTTCCTCACCCCACTTTCCTTCATTGCCACAGCTAATTCCCAAAAGGACATATCAAAATCAAAATCATTCATCAAAGGCGCATACTATAAGCACATATTTTTGTCAACTAAACAATAGAATAAAGCATGAGCAGCATCCTCATTCCTACTTTTACAGAAAACACAACAATCTTCCACTTCAACCCCTTTCCTCACTAGATTATGAAAAGTTAGTAAATACTCATTACACGCTGTCCAACCAAAAACCTTCATCCTTTGAGGAATTTTCAGTTGCCAAAAACATTTCTAGAATGAAGAAAACTGATGTGCTCTAGACCCCTCACCTTCAATCTGAGATTTTGCACCAAGAATCATTCTGAGATACTAACACTTGCAACTTCAGAATCTAACTAACTATCATTGGATTGAAGAGAGCTCGCAACGCATCCACATTCCATCACCCAATATCAGCATCCAGCAAAGCATTGACTCTTAGATTAGAATCAAAGCCATTCATCATAGCTTCCTAGATACCTTCCCTTCGAACCCTTAGAATCCAAGGGTCATGAAAACCCTTACAGCCTCCCCTTTACCCAATCTCCACGTACAACCAGATTTCAACAAACTGAGGGAACTAAAAATCCCTTTCCATACATAGGATTAATTAAGACCAACTTTAGCATCAAATAAAGAGCTCTTTGGAAAATATCGGGGTTTAAACATCCCATGGAGGAGAGAATCCTCATTTGTTAACAATCTCCAACCCTGTTTAGAAAGAAGAGCTATAATAAAATCACTAAGTTTTTTGAAGCCATTCCACCTCTAAACTTAGAATCACATAACTTCTCTCACCTTACCCAATGAATCTTCTTACCTTGAGATTGATTCTCCCACAAAAAATGAGCAATCATCATCTCCATCTCATGACACAAGCTTTGTGGAAACAAAAAACAACTCATGGCATATGTCGAGATAGACATTGCTACAGCTATTAGGGAACCTCTCTTCCCCCTTTTGATAACATAGTATACCTTTCCACACTTGGAGCTTTTGCCATAATCTCTGCTTAATTCTTGAAAAAGCCTTCTGTTTTGATCTACCAACCATAGGAGGGAGACCTAAATATTTCTCATATTGCTGTACATTGCTCCCACCACATACACATAATTTCAGCCCTTAAATTCTCCTCAACATTCCTACTAAAAACCATAGAGGTTTTCTCCTTGTTAATACACTGACTAGAAGCTTTCTCATACTTTGCCAAAAGGGACTGGATCTTCACATTTGTAAAGACATCAACTTTGCAAAAAATCACACTATCGTCTGCAAATAATAAATGATTCACTCTTGGAGCTTCTCTACAAATTTTAACACCCTCCACTAAACCCTGACCAGAATTCCTTCTTAGCAAATTAATCAAGCTTTCCATGCATAACAAAAACAAATAAGGAGATAAAGGATCTCCTTGCTTGAGACCTCTCGTAGGAACAACTGGTCCCTTTGGACACCCATTAACAAGAACTTAAAATGACACTGTAGAGACACACTTCATGATAAGATCAAATAGCTTTTGAGAAAAACCAAGTGTAATCATCATCTTTTCCAAAAACACTCACTCAACTCGATCATAAGCTTTATTCATGTCAAGCTTAAGAGACATAAAACCCTTCTTTCCTGCTCTCTTAGAACAAAGATAATGTAATGGTTCATAAGCAACTATAACATAATTGGTGATCTGTCTACCTAAAACAAAAGCACACTGAGTTTCTGAAATCACTAAATGCAAAATTCTTTTTAGTCTATTTGCAATGCATTTAGATAGAATCTTATACAATATATTACAAAGGCTAATCGGTCTGAAATCAGCCACTTTTGAAGGATCATCTTTCTTAAGAATTAAAGTGATAAAAGTATGATTCATATCCTTAGGAAAATCACCATAATTAAATGCATTTAAGACAGAAACAGTAACTAATTTACCAATCACTCGCCAATATTTCTGATAAAAAACAGGAGATATACCATTCGGTTTCGAAGCCTTAGAAGGATGCATTTGCTTGAAAACTTCTTCCACTTCCTCTGCCACATAAGGCCTGATCAACTCCTCATTCATCTGCTCATTAACCTTAATCTCCACCTCTGACAAAATATCTTCCATGTCAACCTGATCTCTCGCTGAAAATAAATGCTGAAAATAATCCACAATCAAATTATCCATCTAAACCCCTTTCCTCCATATACCACACTCGTCTTGCAATTGAAATATTCTGTTTTTTCTTCTTCTAGCAATAGCTTTACTTTGAAAAAACCAAGAATTACTATATCCTTCTCTAAGCCACAAAACCCTCAACCTTTGTTTCCACATAATCTCATCTCTCTCAAGCCACTTTTGGACATCCTCCAGAGCCAATTATGAGAAGAACTCTGTTGATAAGTAGGATCAGAGACTTGGAGATCTCTCAACCTCATTTGCGCAACAACCAATTCCTTCTGAACATTACCAAATGAACCTTTATTCCATCTATCCAGATCTGAGGAACATTGAGAAATACCACTCATAATCTACCTCAAATAATTAGCCTGATCCCCTTGAATTCAAGCATCTCCACAATATGAGAGCACTCGCCCTCACCCACCCACATTGCCTCAAATCTAAACGGTCTTACCCCGCTCCTCCTTTGAATCCCTCCATTAGTATCTAACTATAAAGGGATATGGTTAGAATAGGCTGCTACACCATGTTGAACTCGTAGATTAGGAAAATGCTCACACCAGGCCAAGTTTTCCAAAAACCTGTCCAACCTCTCACTAATAACCCCATCCCCTTCTCTTTTATTACACCAAGTGAAAGGGAATCCAGAATACCCAAGGTCACGAAGCCCTCCCTATTCCAGCACAACACGAAACAATCTTAATTGCCTTTTATTTCTCAAACTGCCTCCCCACCCCCCCCCCCCCCCCAAAAAAAAAAAAAAATTCAGATTGATAGAGGATTTCATTAAAATCTCCAAACATCAACCAAGGACATCTCGCCCCCGAACCCAGAGATTTAACATGGTATTTTTGAAAGCATCATAGTTGATACGTTTTTCAACCATTATCTTTCCAATTAAACAACATTTCCCACATTCAAGTGTAGACTGCATATCATCCCCCACAATCAAAAGCTCACTCTTTTCTGATTCTGTGAGGCATGGTTTGTCCCATAACTTAGTAATTTCTTCCGCCATCAGTCAAAAAAATTCCAAGCTTTAGAACTAAGGATGACAGACCAAAAAGAAAAAACAACAAAAGAACTTGCCCGTAGCAAACTCAATCTTTCACCAAGAAGTGAAAGAAAACAACTTCCTTCTCATTCAAAGATGAGATCGAAGAAGACCCTTCACGAAAATAACAATCCCCTTGATCACCGGAGTATTTTGTAACTGCTTATACCGGAGGGCTCTCTCATAATTTATTATAGTACTGAACATTAATATATAATATATAATTTATTATAGTATGGAACATTAATATATAAAAAACGTTTGTAAAAAACTTGACGAACGTGGTTTATTACATATTATATATTATATATATTTGATGACATAATATTTCCATTGTGTCTTAATGTCCTTTGAGCCAAATTAATGCATTGATAGATAATCCAAAATATGTACTACTACACCTATATATTAGATTCTTTCCTGCACCGTGGAAACAAAGACAAGATGAATTATTTTATTAACTTACAATTAATTTATAATTTTTTTTACAACTCTATATTAAATGAAGTGCATAGATCGATATCAGTCTATGGCCAAAAATGAAAATATGGTTGATATTTTCAGTAGCATATATTCACAAAATATATTATACAATAAAATGTTAAAATAAATTGACCAAGATTTTCCACTTAATAATAATATATAGCTTTTATGAATTGGATGCCATTTGGTTCAGTTTTATCTTTTCCAGACGTGAAAATTCAACAAAAAAAAAAAAATATCTTTGATTTCCTTTAATCCATTTAAAATCATGTATATTTGTTATGCGTGATGTTACAAAATTATTGTCATCACTAATCAGAACTGTTACTTTGGGCCGGACCCATAGCAAAGATACTTCAATCATCTTTCCATCCGATTCTCAAGATGGGCCTAGAACTAAGACCATTCTAAACCCGGTCTATGGCAGGCCCTAAGGTAGCTGGACTAGACCTCATAAACCGAACGGCTTGTCAACAATTTTGAGCTCGGTTCATTTGAAATGTTTGCTCGAGCTAGACTCGAGTTCGTTCATTAACTAAACAAATTAAAACAGAGCCCATGTTTAAAGTTCGTTACCTAACATGAGCTTGAACAAACACAACTTGAATAATATATATTTTTTTAAATAAAATTATTATATTTTTAAGTTGGTGTGTAGAGTATATAATCTACATCATTTAAATGGTAAGATTTGAGTTGTAAAATTTAAAATTTATTTTTCAAATCAAATTATATCATATAGTTGTTTTATCTGATCTGATCTACACAACGGCTTAAGAATAAATCTTTTTTTTTAAATAAGTGTTATTGTGAAAGTGAATATGTAAAAGTTAAAACCAAAAATTATTTTAATATAATTTTTTAAGAGTATTTTTGTTTTATAGTTTTTAAAAAATTTGTATTGATTTTTGTGTGTCGATAATGATTGGGAAATGGTTGGATGGAAAGTATAAAAGTTGAAATAAGAAATTTGAGATTTAATCTAAAAATAATTGAATTTTTTTGAAAATGTTTGTAAACTGGAGATTACCATATATTTTATAGTTTTTTTTTTTTTACTATTTCTATTTTAAATGGAGAGTATTTTTTATAAAATAAAATTGTAAGCTATCTTTATTTTATAACCATTATATCTTTATTAATGGGTCCTCAATTTATTTATTATATCTTTATATTTTTATAAAGATATATCTTTATAACGATTATAAAATAATACGATACCTTGCAATTTTATTTTATAAATATGTCCTCAATTTAAAACAGAGTTGTAAATAGGAATTTTTTTTTTTTTTTAATTTTTATGGATTTTGATATGAAAACTTTTACTCATCATTCTTGTACTATACACTATACATAATTTTTTATCTTTTTATTTTTTTCTTTAATAAGTATGTGGTGTAGGGATAATGAGTAGAAGAATTCAATTAATTTAACATGAATAAAATAAAAAATTAATAAAAAAATATAATGTATAGAATGTAAAATGAGGAATAGCAAATCTCTTCTGATAGATATGGCATGTCCGTCTCTCAAACCCATATAAGTCATCGCAGCTTTAGAAAAGTAAAGATGGCGAATTAATTAGATGGGAAGTGAAGAAACCCGATCCACTTTATATAAAAGATTAAAGTTGATTTAACCACTAATTCTTGCTTTAATGGATATATCTAACATTTATAATTGAAGGAGAGGGCAAAAGAACCCAATTATTGAGAAAAATAAAGACAATATTGGAAGACTTGGACAAGCAAATTAAAAATATTAGTATAGGATGTGATGAGTGGCATGGATCACGTGAAGTCGGTGTTATGTTTGGTTGTTAGAGTGACTTTAATTTATTTTAAATTAATTATTGATGAGATTTATTATTTTTTTAATTTTTCATAAAAGTATTAAATCCATCTCAACATTCTTCATACGTTCAAACTTATATTTCAACTTATGTACAGTCAAACACATCTAAATATAATAAATATGATATTACTATTTACATATAAACTTAAATAACCTGAAATCACCTCAGCATCTAGATGTACGCCGAACACTAGATGTTAATAGAATATTTGCATATATCCTAATGAGTGATCAAGATTTTAAGAAGTTTAAAATCAAATATCGTACTTGTTTAGACATTAATATTAATATAGAATGAAATTGTTAAGAACTTGATGACATATAATCCAACTCTTCATATGATAAATCTCGGTTCGAACCCTCTAATAAAAAAGATAATATATCGTGCTCGTTCGCCTCGAGGAATGCCAATTCGAGCTGGAGGAGTTGGATTTGGAGTTGCTGCATGGCCGGTGAACGCCTGTAAGCAGGAATGACGCTGGTGTGTGGGGTAGTACTTTATATTTTGTCTCCTGTTTATAATTTTACGTACTTTTTTTTTTTTAATCAAATATAATATTACGTACTTGTGATATTACTTCAAAAGGTATTTAATTATCACGATATTAATTTGTATCTGATATTATATATACGTGGGAAGAAATACATACTTAACTAATTAAATAAAATAATATAAGCACAAAATAATTTCAAAATTAATTACTTACTAATTTGATACTGACTTTTGAATAAAATAATAATATTTTTTAAAATTTATATGTTTTTTTGTTTGCTTTTTGACAAAAAGCCCATATTTCAAATAAAGTAATGGAGGAGGACCGCTTTCAAGTCGCTCACGCTACTTTTACCAAAAGCGAATTGGGCGAAGCTGGTATGAAATGCCGAAGCAAGGCTGCTTGGCACGTACGTACATGAATAATTCAACAATGTTAGCTGCGAGACATCTTTATGCAGTTAGAATATAAAGCAGATAGCCCTTTTGGTTTTCCCTTCTGTGGATGATCATCTCTTGCTCCCATGGGGAACATCTCAATACTGAAACCTATTCTGCTCGTCTTCTTAGTGCTCTTCCTTGATCACCGTCATATTTCAGTCGCTAATTCTACTGTTCCTCGTTACATTGCCGTTGATAATATTGCCCTCAACTGCGGCTCTTCTGGCAACTCAACGGATATGTATAACCGAACGTGGATTGGAGACATAGAGCCCTCCAAATTCGCTCCCATAGAAGAACGTAACCAGAAATCTGTTACCTCAAGAGCCCAAAGCCAAGACTCATTTGCAGAAACTGTCCCCTACAATATGACTGCCCGTTTATCCTATTCCCAATTCACCTACGTATTTCATGTCACCTCCGGTCCTAAATTTGTTCGTTTGTACTTTTACGAAGATTCATACTCTGGTTTTGATGGATCTCTGGCCTTTTTTACCGTCGAAGCAAACAGTAAGTTCACCTTACTTAGAAACTTCAGTGCTTCCATTCTTTCTAATTACTTGGGGAAATCAAAACGTCTTTCTAAAGAGTTCTGCATCAACGTTGAAGATGATCAAAAATTGAATTTAACATTCATTCCAACGCCAAGTACTGCTTCTAGCAGATTCTTTGCTTTCGTTAATGGAATTGAGATCGTCTCCATGCCAACGTACCTCTACTATAGCAGTCCAGAAAATCAGGGCCCACCTCACGTTGGCCAAAATGGTCGTTTCCCTATAGACTACAACTGGGCACTCGAGATGATTTTTCGACTCAATATCGGGGGCACGTCGATATCGCCGACGGACGACACTGGCATGTTTAGAGAATGGTCCCCAGACATCCCTGATTACTTGTTGAGTGGAGGCGTGATCCCCCGTGAGCCAAATTTGACGCTCAAATACTCAGTAATACCAAATTACACTGCCCCCGATAACGTTTATCGGTCTGCAATCACGATGGGTCCAAACAATACTTGGAACTTGCTTTCTAATTTGACATGGGGTTTACCCGTAGATCCGGGGTTCAATTATCTGGTCAGGCTTCATTTCTGCGAAATCGAGAGCAATATAACGATGGCCGGGGAAAGGCCATTCATTATCTATATAGACAACAAGACAGCCGAAGGTACCGCTGATGTAATTATGTGGAGCGGAGGAAGGGATAAGCCTGTGTTTCAGGATTATGTAGTGATGATCCAAAAGATGGGAGTTGAGGATTATAAGAGTACACTCTTTATTGCTCTACACCCTGGAAAAGCTACCAATGCAATCTACGACGCCATTTTAAATGGGGTAGAAGTGTTCAAACTGAGCGACAACAATAACAACCTAGCTGTACCCAATCCTCCCAATACTTCGCTGCGCTCTCCACCTCCGGCTCAGCAACCTGCTTCGACATCCAACTCAAGGAAAAAAAGATTCATTGCCATTGGAACCGGTGTAGGCTTATTCTTGGCCTTGCTCACTCTAACGTGTTGCGTGGTTGTTTGGAAACTGCGGACATCTAAGCGTTATGGTTCTTACTATCAAGTATTGAAGTGCTGGTTCTGGTCTGGCCAAAACAAAGGAAAGTCAACGAGGACAAAAGCCTCATCACTACCCGAAGAGCTATGCCGCCAATTCTCACTTGAAGAAATCAAAACAGCAACCCACAATTTCGATGAAGGATTAGTTATTGGCGTCGGTGGCTTTGGGAAGGTATATAAGGGTTTCGTTGACGATGGCACCATGACCGTGGCGATCAAGCGTTTGAACCCAGAGTCAAAGCAAGGGGCCCAAGAGTTTTGGAGGGAGATTGAGATGCTCTCCCAGCTTCGCCATGTCCACCTCGTCTCTCTCATTGGATACTCCAATGACGAGAGGGAGATGATCCTCGTCTACGACTACATGTCCAATGGGACACTACGAGAACACCTCTACGACACGGACAAGGATCCCCTCCCGTGGATACAAAGGCTCGAAATTTGCATCGGAGCAGCATGTGGTCTGAACTACCTGCACACGGGAGTGAAGCACCCAATCATCCACCGTGACGTGAAGACGACCAACATTTTATTGGACGAGAATCGTGTGGCCAAGGTTTCTGATTTCGGGTTGTCCAAAGAAGGTCAAGATGACAAGGCGGTTAGTACCATGGTAAAGGGCACGTTCGGGTATTTGGATCCAGATTATGCCAGGCGTCGACAACTGACAGAAAAATCAGACGTGTACTCATTTGGCGTAGTGCTCTTTGAGGTATTATGTGCCCGAAAAGCACTGAATCCAAAACTGGAGGAGGAGCAATGGAATTTGGCCAACTGGGCCCGGAAATGCATTGAGAAGGGGACCATGGGTGAGATCATAGATCCGAATCTGATGGGCAAGATAGCTCCGGAGTGTTTCAAGGTGTACGTGGATATCGCAGAGAGTTGCGTGCGTGATCAAGGGAGCCAACGGCCCACCATGAACGATGTTATGGATAAACTTAGCTTTGCATTGCAACGGCAGAAGGAAGCAGACGCCGCGAAGGAGAAAATAAATCCCGACGGCAAGGAAACCTATACGGAGGTATTATCATTCCATGTTTCTGATACAACTGAAACTCGCCGATACAATAACATTTTCAGCAGTACTCAAGTGTCGGAATCGGATAGTGGAACCTGGTTGACTACAAATAATACAGGGATGACCTACCCAAGTCTTGATTCTGATACTGTGAAGTGTGAAGAGATGTCTACGGACACCAGCAACGTCTCCAAAGCTTAAAAGTGGTCTTTTCCATGTTTTCCCAGCGTAGGTGTGGGGTAGTACTTGTTATATAAAGATGAGATAAGGTTGGAAAAGTGAATAATAAAGTAAGATAGAGAGGGAAGAAAGGATATGCATGCGCGTCTGAATCAAGTCGTTCGCTATCAATACTTTCTTTCTCGGTCCATGTTCAATTATGTATATATGGAACGTACTTTAGTCTGTGCAATTATTAATCTTGTTCTCAT
Organism: Juglans regia; assembly: GCF_001411555.2. Taxonomy (NCBI): domain Eukaryota; kingdom Viridiplantae; phylum Streptophyta; class Magnoliopsida; order Fagales; family Juglandaceae; genus Juglans; species Juglans regia. The sequence goes on along the minus strand of NC_049915.1, from coordinate 14,696,360 downwards.
GTAATCATGTTAATGGAGTAAATGTACGTACAAGGGTAGTACTGCTTGGTAGTTACTTATATATTATTTAGTTTTAAATGAAGTGGATGATCATCATTACTTATATCATTTATTTTATATTCATATTAATTGTCAGTATGGCTACAATCCGATTAAGCCGGCTTGTGTTTAGGCCCGACCCGACCCGACTCGATAAACAGTCGAAGTGCAAAGTGTATCGATCTAGCCTTTTAAATTTTTATTTTTATTTTTGTAATCTAACTTTGAGTTAAATGATGATACATTTTAAGCGATTTTATGGACCGGCTAACTATTTAGCATATACTATCTCGTATCTAGTATGTATAATTGAAGATGATAACATATGAGACGAAAAACATCATTTCTTCGTTCAAATATATATATATATATGAGAAAAGTACAAGAAAATAGCTAGGTATCCCTAACTCTTCTAGCCATGGTACTGCTAATTATCTTGTTAAGAAAGTACTCCGTCTCAAGCACCTTTGCAGATTACTTTCAATTAGAGTTTAGCTAGTACGATTAATTGAATAATGGAAGAATTTGTAAAATCCAGGTTGAGAAACAAGCCCAATTTCTATAATTTTTTTTTTCTTCTAGATTAATAAGAATGAAAAGTTCATTTGAGTTTTAGCGAGGAATATTGGAAAGACTATGAGTGTAGAAATTTCTATGGTAGATTATAAGAGTTTTATTGGACTTGATAACTAGGTTCCAATCTTTTAATGGATCATGTGAAAAATTGCCGAAAAATATATGGGACAAATTATTTCTTTTAGAATTGACTCAAGGTCCATTAATATTTGTTATTTATGGGAAGAGTTGGTTTATTTTAGAAGTCGAGTCAAGGCCCATTAGTATTGATTAAATTCTCGATCCATGAAAAAATTCGGACAAGTGAAAAAGATTTTTGAACTGCTCTAACCGGCTCGACCCTGTCCCCATTTCTTAATTCATACGTTACTCAAGATGTAAGCCCAAACATTTTGAAATTGGCTCAAAACCCAAGCCCATGAAAACCCATGGACTAGTTTCCACACTACGCATGTTTTCATACCCATTCACGTCTCTCATACACGTTTCCCCTCCTTTTTTTCTCCTCTAGGGTTTTCCAATCACCTAACATATAGAAATTGCCCAAGGCTTGTTGTTGCCGCTAACTACTGCACAATCCCTATCTTGTTGCACCTCTACAAGCCATGCACCAGTCCCACTTTGTCATGACCCAAAACCCTCCGTCGTAGCACTTGGACAAGTTGAGAGAAAAGAAACCAACCCATGACTTAGTCCCACGTTTAACACAGCCATAGCTACACCATTCTCCGCCCCCCACAGTGCAATTCTGCAATGCACCACCCACAGTTAGCAGAGGATGATCACCACCATGGGTAGCATCACGTGAGAGACCGAGCACACAAATCGCACGAGAAGAAACTAACCACCAAGAGCCACTTCATGAATGCCAACCATACCCCATTCTCTTTTACACTCCTCAACCACTAGCCGCTTAAACCTCCACCCTACACCTCCATGCCCAGCCACCGAAAACTACTAACGCGAGTGCTCTGTTTGCACCACACCAAAACAGAGAAATTATTTTCCCACCATGAGCTACAAACCAGCCACCCCACATCACCAACCCCCTCCACGTCGTCGCCACTTGCATAGAAAGCATCGTCGGGAACTTCACGCCACTCCAAGTACGTTGTTCTCGTCTCAGTAAGCCCACACCCTAACCTTCCCCCACTGTCTCTGATCTCCATCCCTCTTTCCCTCACTGTAGCTCTCTCTCTCTCATCATTTTCTCTCTTTCTCTCAATGCTAAGCCGCCACATTGACCACCTTCGACCTTCGCCCAACACTACCTGTTGCATTTGTCCTACCATCTTGGTGAGTATAGATTCTTCTCTATTACACATTTTGGTTTGGGTGTCAATAAGTCATGCCTTTTAAATTCCAACCTTCCCAAAGAATCCATACATATTTATGGTCAATGCCCAAAATACCCTTGTAAGTAGGCTGGTTATACCTTGGGCTTGGTTTTTAATTTACCCTGTGAAAGCTTTGGTTTAAGTATAAATATTATTACAGAATATAGTTAGGGATTTAAATTATATTACTTATTATTATATTATTTAGTATCAGAATTTTTATAAATGAATTTCAGTATTAAGTGTTTAATTTTATTTTGAACGCTTTAGATATGATTAAGTCTCTTTTATTAAATAAAGTTTTGATGTTTACTGTAATAGATTTTGTTATAATTATGTAAAGTAAATATTAAGTTGGAGGTGTCTTTTCACGTGAGCTTAGTGTTGATTCAGTAAATTGTTAGCCATACAATTGGTTTTACAAAAAATCATTTAGAGTATTAGACAAAGAAATTAAGTGGATATCTATGAATTTGGGAAGTGGTGGTATTTTAAGGGTTACGAGAATTTTAGATTGTTAGAAAAAATAGATTATTTTAGTATTTCAGGCTTAAATATCAAATACATGTTTAACTATAGATTTAAGTACGTTATGTGTCTATTTTATAGGTGACGATTGATATTCGTTAGGCACTATTGTGAAAAGATTTAGAAAATTTAAGAAATCCAGGCAAGCGAGGTTCCTATGTGAGACTTTGAATAAAATGAATGGATTGAGGCTGATTTTATGAAAAATGTGCATAATATGTTTTGAAAAGAAATGTGAAAACAACCACAGTCTTGTATTCTGCATTACTCATGAAACTTTGTATAAAAGAAAGTATTTTCTTTGTAATAACTGTTGTAGACATGAGCTAATTTTTGACATTCTCTTTCTAAATTGTGTAAAAAGAGCGAATATGAGATCTGAAAGTTTTTGCATTAATTAAGTGAAGATGCTTCGAATATGTTTTTGATATTGTGAAGATGATATGAATTCGTTCAATACTCTGTTTTGATATGATGTGGTATCTGAGAAACTTTTAGCAAGACTTTCTAATATGATGTGGTATCTGAGAAACTTTCGTTCTGTTCCGTTACAGCCCCGCCACGGGTGATAATAGTGGTATACGGCCCCGCCAAGGGTTATAGTAGTGATCTCTAATTGAGTGCACATCATTTGGTGACAGAGTGATTTATGTTCTACTAGGCTATCCGCAAAGGTACAAATCTACCACGAGAGTTAAACATGACCTCTGTTATGATATTATGTTCTGATATGAAAATGATAATGCTCAGTTATGATATGCCAAATGATACTTTTGAATAAGAATATCTCTAAACTTTCATTCTAATATTTTTGATAACATGTTATGATTCTAAATTCTAAAGCTAAAAACGTTTTACTCTGTATTCTAAACTCTGTAAATGTTCATGTTTACTTACTAGTATATATCATCTGTTTACTAAATTGTTGATAACTCACCACTTATTTTCACAATATTTTCAGATAATTTTGATGGTTCAGCCAAAAATCAAGAGTAGCGAACAGAAACAAGAGTAGATGATCGTAGAGGAATAAGTGCCATAGGGTACAAGTAATTATTGGAGAGTCATATCAGTAGATACATTCTTTTATGTTGATTTGAGTATCTGAGACGTGGATATTTTGAATTTTTATGGAGACTTTAGTTTGTTATGTTGAGGTCTTTCTTTGGTGTCCTTGTGGAGGAACACATATTTGGTTTTGAATGAGTGAATTTATATTTTATGGAATCTTTGGAATATTTATAATTGTGTTATGAGAAATGACTTTAAATAACAAGAGCTAACTCTCCGGACCTCCGGAAACAGAGCAGTACAAAATTACTTGTCAATGTTTGAAGAAAATGATGTTTTCTTCTCCATTGTTGTAAATCTAACTAAAAGCATCGGATACTACCATTATATTTGCAGTGCAGAAGTGCCACCCATTCCTTTTAAAAAATTGAATAAATATGGGACTCATATGAAGATTAATTTTTTAATGTTGGACTCTATTCTTTTTCAAAAAGAGCGGACAATACTTGCATAACACACTACAACAAATTTCATTTTTAGAGACAGAATTTATTAGGGATGAAATTTAAATTTCATCCTTAAAAATACTTATTTGAGACGAAATTTAAATTTCGTCTCAAAACATTGATGAGGTTCTCAAGGTGTTCGAACGGATAAATTTTGTCTCAAAATATGGATGCAAAAAGCTATATTTCTTGTAGTGAAAAAATATAAATTTTTAAAGAGTCATTCCATTTACAAGCCGGTGTGAACAACATACCATCCAATATCCTAGTATAGAGTACTACACGTTGCTGAATGATGTAAACCTTTGTGTCGTCATGTGCAATTGATTCATATGTGTATTTGCTTTTATTTTTTTGTCATCGTTTTCACAACAGTATCATCCACATTGACTAATTATGAATATAATTTCTCATTTCTAACAAACATGCAATTTATAAGAAGTATGAATTATGCATGTCATAGCTTATAAGAAGTCCCAAAGGGTACTACTGTACTGTTAAGGCATCACACCAAGATCCTATACAATTTTATAAAACAAACACTTTATACCATTCGAGAAAAGATAAACACATGAGTTAGCTAGCTAGTGAATTTTAAAGCACTAATCATGTCCGTGTACTTTATGTTCATGTTTATGCAATTAAGCACAATTTCTTTTGTTGCCTGTTTTTGTTTTTGATTCATACGAGTAATATGCAAGCTGGTAGTTGATGCAATTATGTTAGCTAGAATGAATTCAACAGTTGCACCATAAACAAAACAAACATAAGGGAAAGAGGAATTTAATTAGCTAGGCTTAGTTGACATGAAAAAATTAATTATATTCCTTAACATACCATACGCCATGAATTATGGGTTGACTAAATTATAATAATCTATTCATTATTGACTAATATATATTCCTATGTACAGCCCATCATGCAAGCATGTATTGATCAGATTTTCAACATTCTCCAGAGGCTAATTAAACATGCATTATTAATGGAAACCATTGACAAATATTATATATTTTGTATAAAGCAAGTTCAAGGTTTTGGCTAGCTGTAAATTAATTAGATCCTGATCTTCCCGCCAAATGCTGCATGGAACCCATTGACTAACATAAGCAATTAGTACTTCGATCTGTACGTTTCAAGTTTCAACACCCACTTGTAGTTGTAATTTGAATCAGAGTTTCCCAAACTTAAATTGTAAGGTAAAAGAAACCGGCCAGGAAATTCATTATATATATATATATATATATATATATATTCATAAACGAGGAATTTCAAAATTAATGCAAAAGAATATTTGATATATGGTCAAATAACATAGTATGAGAAAATAAATTATATTTTGTGTTGTAGAAATTAAGTTTGTGCTGATCTCTCGTTTGATTTCCTCTTGGAGCTTCCATTAATTCAAGAGTGGCCTGCTTAGTAAACCATAAAAGTACTTGAAGAGTAGAGATCAAGGGAAGTACAGGAAATTAATTTCATGGGGAAAAGAATATATATATATATATATTTATATATATAAACATGTTAAGATATTTGATCATAAACGTTTTTCTTCCCTTAATCAGCTCCTGAAAAGGAGAATCTGCCATGTTACTATGATGATCATGAATGAACCTATGCCAAACATCCGCAGTCAGACACAAAAGGAAGATCAACAAAAGCAGGTAGTATCCAGCCTTGCATTCTGCAGCAGTCAATGTTTAATTATTAATGCTAGTTAAGGTTCATGTACAAGTTTCGTGCATTTATTTTGAAAAAATAATTGATAATATTTAAAAAAATAATTTTTTCATGTGAATCTAAAATTTATCAACTCTTTTTAAAGAGAATGCGCGCAAGATTTGCATACTCTACTGCTACAAATTATATCATTTCTCTTGATTATATATATTTATGTACTAATCTTACACTAGCGGCCTCTGACAAAATCGATCAATGTCAACCTACGTACGGATCAGCTTTGTTAATTTGGTATGAAAAATGATAAATCTTTTAGATCATGTTTGTCTTGATCAGAAAATGCATTACATGATAAAGGCTTTCAGTTAGCTATTATTGAATGAATAATATGGGATTCCAAATTTCACGCTAATAGTTTTCAAACTAAACTACCTCTTCCTATTAGCTTAAATTTTTTGGACAAGCGGTAATTTCACATTAACTTGTACAAAGTTTCTCATTCACATCATGACTAGTCGTGTCATATATATAACGTCCCTTTTTTGGACTTGGGCTATAGATTTTTAGGCATAATTCCATCTTCAACTTTGAGATCATGAAGGACAGCTTAGATATTGGTACTTATAATTATATATATAATGTGGTTAATAGGCATTTTTGAAACTTTTTAATAAATAGTTTGTGGGCATGCATGCAGATGATCAAGCGGTTTATGAGTTCAACATACAATTAATAATACGTACATGATTAAACAAAACTCAAAGTCAAGTTTCAAAGCTGCAAGCTTATTGATCATGAGGCCAACTCAGGGTCAAGTTCTTGCGCTCATTATTAAAAAAGAAACACCATTCCAGCCTTGCATTTTTGGAATAGTCAATTAATTTATAAGAGTAATATATATATACTTAGAAACTTGATAAGTGAATAATAAGCCATCTAAAAATTATAAATAAATTAATTAAACCAAATTAGATAATAATCATACGCCAACTTCTCACAAAAGTCAAGACAAGAACGTATTGAGGCGCTTTGCTATTTAAGAACGCAATCGATCCCACCATTGATTATGTACTAGTACTCTTGTTAGTTTTCAATTGAAGAGCCGGATCAGGTATTCCTCCTCCTGGTGATATTAGCAGTGTGCTAAAATGTATCCCAATAATGCAGACCCAAAATCAGCTTCTCAAGCATTACCACCTCAACCATACGCTGCTCGACCTCATGTGGGGCAATGGTCGACCGGGCTCTGTGATTGCTTTGATGATCCCTCCAATTGTAAGACCTTCTTCTTCTAATTAATATATATCCTTCTTTTCTTTTATTTCAATTAAGAAAACTAATCAATTCCTTCCATTTTGATTAAGGCTGTGTTACCTGCTGCTGTCCCTGCATCACCTTCGGCCGCATTGCTGAGATTGTGGATAGGGGACAAACAAGTAAATCCTATTGATAATCTTTCTATATATATATATACTGGAATACAGATATTTTCTAATTATCCGATCGAATTATGTAATTCAATTCCTGAGAGATATAAGCACATGATCACGTAGTTCCTTAATTTAACATCACATATTACACGTACTGTGCTAATTTTTGGTCGGTGTAAATTCAACATGATAAGCATTTAATGTTGTATCTCTCTCTTTTGGCATTGGATCAATTGAAAAATAACTGATCTATATATATCAACTACATAACTATATATATATATATATATAATATATAGTTCGAGTTGAAAGTTCCCATCTTGTTGAATAATTACATGTTTCTATTAGTTTGTTCTCTGATATGTGAACTTGTGCAGGTTGTGCCTGCGCGGGCCTAATCTATGCGGCCCTTGCCTATATCGGGTGTGCATGTTTATACACATGCACATACAGAACAAAACTGAGAGCCGCGTATTCGCTGCAAGAAGATCCCTGTGCCGATTGCTGTGTCCATTTTTGGTGCACTCATTGCGCTCTTTGTCAAGAGTACCGCGAGCTTAAAAACCGTGGCTTCGACCCTGCCATAGGTACTACTATATATTATATATCAGCTTTATGATCAGCTTTCTCGACAAAGAAGAAATCTCTGTTTTTTTCAGATTTTTATTGGGTTTTTTTTCTGTTTTTTATGGTAATTGCATGTCATGTGTTCAAGGTTGGATGGCTAATGCTCAGAGAATGAATGGTGCCACCACGACGCCTCCATTTGTTGCGCCTGGCATGACTCGTTAAATATTAGGCGCGCTTTCACATGCATGTCGCGCAGTTATCTCCATTTGTCATGTTCATGAGCTCGTCATGATCATCAGCTGCTTGATTTTCTTTCATCATTTTCTCTTTATTTCTTGGTCTTGTCTAAAGGCTCGATCCTAATTGTGTATGGTTTTTGCATATTAATTTGTATGCTTCATATTAAATGAAAAGTCAATGGTACGCTGCTACTGCACGGCCTTGACTTGACAATAAATGGCTCAAAAAATATAATGAATAAAAAAGAAGTGTTTTCAATGGGCAATGCATGGTATTAAATTTAAGTTTTTACCTCTCTTTTTTTTTCAATACAGATATGGATTTCAATGTCACGAGTATCTGCAAGAAAAACTGATATTTATAGCAAGTTATTTACGAAAACAATAACTATATATATACAACGAAAACAGATTAATTAATTATATATTGCCTCTTCGGTCGGTCTAACCAAAACACAAACTTTGTGCTCCACATTTTTATGACACATTATATATAATAAATCTATGATAATATTCCTACGCGCTTGCCCCCGACTTAATTAATTAATTCCTACATGCATAAGTCCAAATTGATAGGATAGTTATATTATCACTACAAGAAATAATGGCTATTGCGGCGATTTCTTGTTTGTTGGAAATAAAATTGCCGTAATAAAGTAGTAATCTCAGCGATTTGTTTGTCGATGTGGCCTCCAAACTGAAACTATTTGGAAATACCTTTTGCAGCGATTTTATCCCAAATTGCGGTGGAAAAAAATGCCTAGAAAGGCATAAAACTTGTAGCGACAGACAATTTCGATGGAATTGCATTATTTAATGATAGGGCTGCCAAAATGCACGAAAATCACATTTGCCCCCTCCCTATCACTTTGCTCTCGTACACTCCCAAATCCTGAGTTCATGACCTTCTTCCCCAACTTCTTCTTCTTCATTTTCTCTCTACCTGCACATTAAGCAAAACCCAAAACTTTGCTACACGACTGTCTCTTCCACTGAAAACCACCACTCACAGCAGAGCTGCTCCATCGATTTGGCGACCATGGAAGCAAAACCCACTCATCGGTGTGCATGACTCGCTCTTCTACCAATTCCAGTTCAAAAAGTGCGATTTTTTACATTCCCTAAGCTGTCGTTCGACATCAAGCAAGACCCTTTTCTTGTAGTAGTGGGTTATCCAACTCACCTCCTCCCCGTCCTCTCCTCCACTCGGTTGGAGTCTATTACTGTTGGTAAAATACTCTATTCTTTTAGTTTATGTTCTTAATGAAACCATTTAGGTCAAGTATTGATACTTGAGCAAGTACTCCTTTGCCTACACCATGAATCATGATCGTGTTTATAGAATTGCGAATTCATTTTTGTTAATTATAATTTAGTAATTCATTTTATATACGTGTGCAAATTTTATTAGAGAAATGATATTTATAATCATAGAGTGCACAACCATGACTACGCACTCCTTTTGAAAAAATTGAATAAATATAGGTTCCACATGAAACATTAATTTTTTAGTAGTAGACCCCACTTTTTTTTAAAATGAGTGCATGGGCTTGCACAACCCATAATTGTATCTAGCATTTCTCAAATTATTAATGCAATACGTGAACAGTACAGTGCACGTAAACTGCAAAACAAAAAATAAATCACGTATATTTGATTATCATGTTTTCCATCGACTACTAGTACTACTTTTCCAATCTATCCCTCCTTTGAGACGCAATTGTAAGACTATATTATATCACCTATTTTCGTATAGCCTAATGGTTGATTATTTTTACAATGGATCGATCAATCAACTGCTTCAAATTAAATGATAACTAATTAGGCTATGTTTGGTAAGTGAATTAGTAGTCTGAACTACTTCACTATTATTCACAAATTATTCACTATTTTTTTACTATTATTCATAGATCATCCAAAATCACCTCACCATCTAAACGTAGTCTTAATTTGCTATTTAGTAGTCATATTACTAAAAAAGTTGCAAGTTAATTGTGATTTTCTTCGACTTAGCAATTTGTGTAGTCTTCTATTAAAAGCCGGGAAAAATCGATTTCTTGTAGTGCCAATTAATAACTATTGATCTGTATGTGTATGTGTGTGTATATATATATATATATATATATATATATATATATTATTGAATGCGTAAATAAATACTTTAACTTAGGTAAATAAATTCCTAATTTCTTGGCGTAATTCATGATATATTTATTCTAGTTCAGATTTGATGCCTCAATATGTACGCCCCTATACTAATTTTTTAAGAAGAGATAACAATAGAATATTTGAATATATACTTAAAAAAAAAAAAGGGTGAGACGCGTAGCCCTAATTGCACATCCTTGCACATGGGTTGAAGCCAAGGCCTTAAGGGACACATGTCATTAGGCTAAAAGGTGATTGGTAAATCTTTACTCTAATAATTTGCCTACTTGTTGTAATTCTTGTAGGAGAAAATGATTGAGTTGACTGCCTCTAGACTCCTCAACTACCAAGGCTAAATAAGTTACTGCACCGTCAGAAATGCGACTCCTAACTTGCAAAGCTGAGATTAATGAAGGAATAGCCTTTACAGATCCTCCTACATAACGAATTCTACCATTATCAGGCCAGGCAATTGAGCACAATCTCCTTCTTTCGACAATCTACACTGGCTTATTAATGTTTGGATAACCAGTCCATTCCCAATATCAAATCAAAACCTAATAAGCAAAAGATGATAAGATCCTGCTTGAAAATGTTAATTTGCTAGTTGATATGTGTGAATACAATCACTAAAGTTCATGATGATTTGCTAAACTACGCTAAATGACAAAAGAGATATTGCATTGTGAGTGCTCGACAAAAGGTGCCAGAGAATAAAGTTTTCTAACAGACTTTCTTCATATATTGATTCATCCTTTTAATTACATCCCAGAGGTCTATTTATACATATTTTACACAAAGATGAAAGCAATCTCACGGCTCACATTCACTCAATCTGTTACAAGAGAATTCTCTAGAGCTAGACAAGTGTAGCTCTCTCATTAGTTGACTGAATATTCCTTTCCTGAAGGTTGGAGGTTTGAGGACGCTTTTGTGGAGTTTGTTGCAGCAGTTTTACCATGAGCACTACTTGCCTTAATAGCCCTCTAGAGTCAAGCAGCATTGAAGAGATGGTAAGGCTTGATCGAAGGAAATTAAAACGGGCAGCAGAAAGTGGCTTGGTAAATATGTCAACCAGTTGATCTTTAGTTGAGACAAAAGATACTCGGAGAGTTTTTGCAGCAACTCTATCTCGCACAAAGTGATAGTCAAGCTCCACGTGCTTAGTACGTGAGTGTAAGACCAGGTTGACAGACAAGTAAGTGGCATCCAAATTATCACACCACAATGTAGGAGGATTAGTTAAGAAAATACCAAGCTCACCCAATAATGATTGTATCCAAAGTAACTCACATGTGGTGTTGGCAACAGCTTTATATTCCGCTTCAGTGGAGGATCGAGCAATGATGGGTTGTTTCTTGGATCCCCATGATACAAGGTGCGAACCGAAATACATGCAGAATCTACTGGTGGATTTGCAATCATCAGGGTAGCCGGCCCAGTCAGCATCAGAGAATGCAGATAAGGAGAATGAAGAGGAAGTTGATAAATGTAAACCAAAATGAGATGTTAGTTGCAAGTAACGAAGAATGTGTTTAACGGCCTACCAATGAGGCACTCTAGGAGAGTGTATAAATTGACAGACTTTGTTAATTGCATAAGAGATATCAGGACGTGTAAAAGCAAGGTACTGAAGGCTCCCTACCACACTGCGGTATAGTTGAGGATCTTCAAATGAAGAACCTTCTAGTGCAGTGAGTTTTATCGAAGTGGACATGGGAGTAGATACTGACTTAGCGTTATGCATGTTTGTCTTTTTGAGTAAGTCAGTAATATACCTAGTTTGAGATAAAAATAAGCCATGAGAGTTTCTAGACACTTCAATCCCTAAGAAGTAATGCAGGGATCCTAAATCTTTAACTGGGAAAGAATTACGCAGAGAAGAGATTAAGTCAGAAATTAAAATTTTGGTAGAACCAGTGACAATAATGTCATCCACATAAATCAAGACATAGACAGATTTAGTAGCATTTCGAAAAATAATAATGAAGAATCAAACTTAGAAGCCGAGAATCCAAGAGATAGCAATTTGTTGCTCAACTTTGAAAACCAAGCCCTAGGGGCTTGTTTAAGACCATAAAGGGACTTACGAAGCTTGTAGATGTGAGTTGGATAGTCCGGATTTGCAAACCCCAATGGTTGATGCATGTAGACAGCTTCCTCAAGATCCCCATGAAGGAATGCATTTTGAACATCCAACTGATGCAAGGGCCAAAAAGAAATGGAGAGTAAGAGACGTATGGTCAGTGGTTTTACAATCGGACTATAGGTTTCGAAAAACTCAACTCCAGCTTGCTGATGAAATCATTTAGCCACTAAGCGTGCTTTGCAGGGTTCAAGGGTCCCATCAGCAAGTTGCTTGGTTTTGAGAACCCATTTGGAGCCCAAAACGTTGAGATTCGCAGAGTAGGGAATGAGATCCCAAGTTTGGTTATGGAGCAAAGCTTCAAACTCAGAGGCCATGGCCGCTCTCCACTTAGGATATTTGGAGGCTTATGTGAAGGAGGAGGGTTCTTTGGGAATATGAGAGGAGATAGAGGAGGTGGAGTTAAGGGAAGTTCTCGGGTTTGGCCATGCAATCGTTCCATCGGAACATTGAATGGAACGAGAGATTTGGTTTCGGGATTGTGTAATCATGGGATGTTTAGAGGAGGAAGAGGTTTGCTGTTCTTGGTTCAGTGCAGAAGGTGGTTCAAAAGGTGAGGGCTGGTCTTGGTGCGGTGTAGAAGTATGCGCAGGGGATGACCTAGGAGAAGGATCGTGCAATGAGGAAGGGGACACGGGTTGGTAGCTGTTGGGATGGACGGGTAGCTAAGGATGGACCAAGAGATGGATTTAGTAGTAAGGCCCGATGGAGTATATTGGGTTGAGAAGTAATGTGCGTGGTAGTAGTGAAATTGGACATCCCATAATGTATAGATTCGTCCAGTAGGAAGATGAAGGCATGAGTAGCCTGTATGATCCAAACTATACCCCATAAAAACACATGGTTTTGAACGAAAATCAAGTTTGTGACGATTGAATGGCCTTAGATTAGGCCAACACAAGCACCCAAAAATCCTTAAAAATGTATAATTTGGATAATTTAAAAAAGAAGTTGATAGGGAGATTGATGATTGAGAAATGGAGTGGGCATTCAATTAATAAGAAAAACTGCCGTAAGAAAGGGTTCGGCCCAAAATTTTTGTGGAAAGGATGCATGGGCCAAAAGGGTCAATCCAGTCTCAACAATGTGACGATGTCTCCTTTCAACAGTGTCATTTTTGTGCATGTGAATAGGGACACGTTATGCGATGGTTGATGCCAAGATTTTGACAAATTTTTTGTATGGGCCGAAATTCTCCACCCCAATCGGTTTGGATGGAGGCAATTTTGGAAAAGAAAAAATTATGTACATATTTATGAAATGCTAAAAAAATAGAGGAAACATTTGATTTTGCTTGAAGTGGAAAAACCCAAATATATTTAGAGTAGTCATCAACTATAGATAAATAAAAATGACAACCATTAGAGGAGGGCACAAGTGCAGGTCCCCATACATCCAAAAATAAAAGACTAAAAGGTGTAAGTGACCGAGATGAGGTAGGAGGATGGGGTAAGGAGTGGGTTTTGGCTTGAGGGCATGTGGAACATGGAGTAAATCGAGTCTGGAAAGTAACAGGGAGATTAAAGTTTTAATGGTGAGGTTGGTTGTGCGGTGAGAGGGATGGCCAAGGCGAGAGTGCCAATTTTGAGTCGAGGTCCGTTCACCTAGCATAGCTTGAGGAGAGATACTTGGAGGAGCTAAGTTCTTCTGTACCGAGACACCAGTAGGCAGTTCATAAATTCCATTTCTAATGTGGCCCCGAAGAAGGGCTACACGGGTGTGCAAATCCTTCACAAAAAAAAAAAAAAATGGAATGAAATTTAAAGAACACTGAATTATCGAGACAAAATTGACGAACAGAAAGTAGATTGCGAGTAATATACAGAACATGTAAAAGTTTATGAAGTAAAAAATTGCCAGAATGAGAATATAGGTGAGCTGAACCAGTGTGCTGAATGGGAAGAGTGGAGTCGTCCCCGATGCTAACTTGGTCAGACCCCTGGTATGAAGCTGCATCCAAATTTAAGTTAGCAAAATCTGCAGTAAAATGGTTCATAGCCGCCGTATCCAAAAACTAAGAGCACGAGGTCGAGGGAGGAGAAGAAACCATAATGGAATTTGCAATGAAAGAACTGGGAGGTGGGGCTTGGTAACTATGATTGAACCTATAATAATAGGAAATTGCTGTGTGACCAAGTCGATGACAAACCTGACACACTGGGCGACCATTAGAGTGATTGGGAGATGTATTAAAGTTACCACGAAAATGCCCACGACCTCTACAACCACGAGAAAAGGAACCTCTGTTTTGCCTAGGAACAGAGTTGGGAGCTGGCTGTCTAGAAGCAGTGTTTGCTGAAAGAGAAGAGCCCGAGAGAAGCGAGTTTGTTTGATGGGCAAGCCTGGATTCATGGTTAAGAATAAAATTGAAAACCTGATGAGTGGAAAGTGGGTCAGGTCGTGTGGTTAGAGAGGTGACAATGGATTCATAATCACTTCCAAGACCAGTAGAGGATAGCAGTTGGCCAGTGGCTCCTAAGGTAGCAGCAAGAGCTATGGCTTTATGGAAGTAAGAGGTGATGGAATCCGACCCCTTCTTCAAGGTAGCCAGCTGAAACTGTGTTTGCATTATATGGGCTGAGCACTGTGCCGAGAACATTGTTTGGAGAGTGGAACAATTAAGCACCTGTGTGAGGATGGTATCGGACAGAAATGCGTTAATCGTGGAGACGATGAGTTGGTCTTGCAAAACCCAGTTTGTATATTCTGGATTTGGCAAGCCATCGATCGTAGGAGTTGGTTGAGGATTTGACCCATCAACATAGCCAAAGAGGCGATGCCCCAGAGGAAAGGCACTATTTAGGCCTTCCACAAGAGGTAGTTTTCAGTATTTAACTTGATTGTGATGAAATGAGGTGGATGAGTGAATAGATGTGAAGTTGTAAATGGATGTGGAGTTGATGGTGGGTGGGGACGACGAATCTGATATGGGGTTAATGGGAGGAGGGAACGACGTAGTTGAAATGGGGTTGACAGGAAGAGGGGATGATGTGTTTGACGCGGGGTTGGTGGGAGGAGGGGACAACGTGTTTAATACTTTAGACGCGTCGAGTTCAGCCATGTATGTAATGGTGATGAGAGACGGACGTTGGTCCTAAAAGGTCTCTGATACCATGCTAAACTATGCTAAATGACAAAAGGTGCCAGAGAATAAAGTTTTCTAACAGACTTTCTTCATATATTGATTCGTCCTTTTCATTACATCCCAGAGGTCTATTTATACAAATTTTACACAAAGATGAAAACAATCTCACGGCTCACATTCACTCATTCTGTTATAAGAGAATTCTCTAGAGCTAGATAGGTGTAGCTCTCTCATTAGTTGACTGAATATTCCTTTCCTGAAGGCTGGAGGTCTGAGGACGCTTTTGTGGAGTTTGTTGCAGCAGTTTTACCGTGAGCACTACTTGCCTTAATATGATTGAACATACAAATGAAGTGCTGAGGTTCAGAAAATATCATCTGTATGTTCTTACTCGAGCTAGGCTCTCAATAATGGTGATCAGAGGCATAATAGTAAAACTCCTTGAACATTTATATAAACAATAAATGTTGTTAGCATGCTTTATGTATAGGTTTATTTCTCTCTCAATTAGACCCTTAAATTTGAGCAAGAATTTGAGGATCTGATCTTTCTATTTCTTCCACTACCAGTTTTTCTATGTTCCAGTGAAACAAATATATCCAAAGAAAAGAAAGATGTTATGTTTTTCCATTTAATGTCTTAATTCAACAAAGCAAAAGATGGATGGAAAACTTGACTGATTTCATTAATTGATAATGAATTGTTTAAATACAGAGAATTTGAGATATCGCAGTCATTGAAATAATCAATAAAGAACAAGTACGTAGTACTGGACTAATATCAAGATAATGTACGTACGTAATAAAATCATATTACTGCTAGAGTCACAGCTGGTGCTTTCTGTTGGGAGTTACTATTGACTCCATATATATATTTTTTTAATTATCTTTTATAAAAAATTTTATTATTTTTAAATATGTTAAAAAATAAATAAATTTAGAATATTATTAAAAAATATTTCCTTAATTATAAAATAAAAAAAATTATTAAAAAATATTTATTTAATCACGAAGTAAAATAAAAAAATTATTTTGTAATTAAAGAAGTATTTTTTAATGATATTATAAATTATTTATTTTTTTAAATATTTAAAATTGCTAAAAAAATCTATATAATAAAAGAATTAAAAAAATACATAAAAAAATATACAATAAAATCAGCAATAACTCTCAACGGGAGACAAAAAATATACAATAAAATCAACAATAACTCCTAACGGGAGACACCAACGGTGACTCTATCATTATTGTAATATCATTGTTATTCTGAACTGGTTTTAACGGCAGAATCTGTGGACCGATCTTTAGGAATCTTAAATTTGTGGGAATCTAGCTGGAAATCGTTAGGATATATACCATAATGAATGATGTTAACAATTTCTTCTTAATCTTTCTGTTTGTAACGTACCTTGCAATATTGGTCAACAACAGACAAGCGAAATTAGTTGAATGTAACCACCTCAAATTTCGATAAAATTATGAATAAATTATTATTATAAAAAAAAACTAGTCGATTTTATTCATATTTTAATTTATATGTTTAAGAAAAAAAATTTTCATCAATTACTATTCATTATCTCACACTCCACACTTTATAAAAAAACACATATATACCTTATAAAAAATGAAAAATTATATTTACAATCTCTATTTAAAGACTGCATGTGCAAGCCTTTCATTAAATAGAAAAAAAATATAATTTCAATAAAGATATTATTGTAATTTCAAATAAATTTAAAGATAAAATTAACTAAATTTACAATACAATTCTCATTTAAAAATTATACGTAACACTGCTTAGCTTAACATGGTGATTGATTTATAGCAAAACTCTATTTTCAAAATCTATATTCTTTAAAAGTTGCAAATTACCTGACGTGGCGGGTCAAGTCAGTTCAATAATCAATATTTGCATACCTAATCTTTTGTCCCCAAGTTTCATAATCACCGATATTTTTTCATCGTTCTTCTTTATGTACCATAAAAAATACTATCTATATTTATAATTTTAATTACATAACTATACATGCGTATTGATGTGTCAACTATATATTAAAAAATAGTGAAAATTTTAAAATCAAAAATTTGAGATTCAAATTAAAAAAAAAAAAAACACTAATAAAATAAGACTACCACTCAATATATATAATATTGTGCCTTGTAAAGTTGTTAGTACGTATATTAGATAGTATTTCCTCCATCTTCCTGCTATCTTTGTTTACAGTACAATCTTTCTTTTTTTTTTCTTTTACAAGAGCCATGACAATCTAATTGCAAAAAGAATTGGTTTTTTTCTTAATTGTTTTGAAAATAAAAAGCATGATATATATGAGAATTTAGTCTTCGTTTGGGTCCTAAACTGATCATCTCAACTCATCATTACAATTTTTTCAAATTTCAATACAAAATATAATAAACAATTCAACTTTTTCAAATCTTAAAATAATAGTCATATTAAAAAATAATAATATTCTAATAATATTTTATCATCTCAATTCAACTCAACTTAACTCAGTTGAGCATCTAAGTGCTGTCTAAATGTAGATAACTAACCTTTAAAAAACACTGAGAGGGAGAACGGTTTAAATAATTGGTGTATGTAGCGTGAGCAGTACTCTTTCTTTATCCATTAGTTTTCCATGCAGGCCGTTTTAAGGCTTCTTTCCGTCTTGGTTGGAGAGAGATCACCAAGAGATGCATTATATTTTGTACAAAGAAAGACATACATTCATATATATATATATATATATATATATATATATATGTATGATCCATATCATCATCGATCATTGATAATCACGAACATGATCAATCTTAAACCAAATACGCGTCGTTACGAATCTAAGATGGCAATCACCTCAATCGAAAAGATGAGAATTAATCAAGCACCGGAACTATAGGGCAAAAATAAATATTCTGTGCGTTCATAAACAGTACACAAATCAAGCCATCAAGTGATACATAGAAAGGGCAAGGCCAAAGAAACACTCAAAACAAATATCTTTCGCACAATATAATCGCTCCGGGACAAGGATTGATCTATCTCATGTCTCTGTACTTTGTCACGTTGTTCTATATGAGTACTCTAGCTAGGAAGCTCTAAGAACGCAAGAGGCACCATTAAAACAAAGTGTGTTAATCTAGCTAGCTGTATTACTAGTGGACGAACTAGGAGACAAAAATAACGAGGAAGGAAAGGGCATAGACAAGCCAGGTCATAAGTTTGAGGTACAGAGGAAAGTGGATGGCAATGGCTACTTAAGAAAAAAGCCGTATAAACTGCAAAGAAGATACCAACTCCATAGAGCACCCGGACTAGCTATAACCAGGAACTTGGAACTGATGAAGTGCCTAACAAAGAAGGAAGCAAAGCATAATGAGATTGTGAAAGAGAATAATTTGGGGTGAAGTTGGGGGGGTAAGAGAGCTACCCGAATTCCAGAATATAAGCAAAAGGCCACTATTATGGTGAAGATGTTGATCTCGTTCCCTATTTCCTGACCAAATACTGTTTGAACTGCTGCGCCTGCTTTTCCCGGTGCTTCTGTGTCAATAGGTGGTGCGGGTGGCAGCGGTGGTTGGGGCTGAAATATCTGAGAAAGTAGAAGCGATCGTGTGTAAATCCAGTGGAAAAACTCTTGTAAACGGCGACGTGTAATAGTCATTTTTGGTATTAATAGTTTCGAAGGGGACTTAATATATAGGTGGTCATCTGTTACTTCAAGTACATACATGTTGATTAGATTACTCATAATTGCCTTTTGCCTTTAGTTTTGAATGCATGCGCTTAGAGTCTACGCCGACCGTATATAAGTAATGTCATCGTTTCATGAGTTATCTCGTGGGATTTAATAATCCAGATGGATGTATGTAGTGATCTTGGGAATGAATTAAATACTGGTCTTCGACATGATCATAAACAAATTACGATCATCTGGATTATTAATTTACAAGAGATCATAGCTGTAACACCAGGCCAGATACGAAGCTTGCAAGCGATTTTTTTTTTTTTTAATCGACGAAAGGCCCACTTGGTTTTTAACGAGTGAATTTAGGATTACGTCTAAAAGTTTATTATGATGGAATATGGACTTGTCTTGAGTTCGGTAGTTGGGTTAAATGCAATTAATATCTCATGGACCAAATGAATTTTATTTTAGTTGGTATTGAGTCCGACCAAGTTATGGAATGAATTAAACTAGTTTGGAATGTGAAGTGAGGCCCATTTGTATTTATAAAAAATGCTCGACCCGTGAGATAAATGACGGATAAGCAAGGTATATTTTGTTGGACCGCCTTAAGCGGTCCAATTTATGTTTTGTAATATCTAAGTTGTGGCCCAAATATTTTCTTATGGGCCCGAAAAGCCAAGCAGTGGGGAACCCACACCATGCACGTTCTACCTCTCATTTTTCTCCTCTAGGTTTTCCAAACATCTAACCTATTAATATATATATATATATATATATATATATATATATTTACGCACATGTATTTCTCTTCAAAGAGAAACTACCCAAGGCTTGTTGTTGTCGCCAGCCATTGCACGAAACACTAGCCTCCATGCACGCCCAGCAAGTCACCCGAATTGTTACACACCGCAAGTCGGCAGCACACGTACCCGTCACCAACAGCGATTCTGCAACACTTAGAGTACTGAAGCCACCCCGTTGATGCTATCAATTTTCTTTGCCACTGCACCACCACCAAAGTGCTGAGAACAACCACTTGCATAGTAAACTGAAACTCTTTTATTTTGGGTCCGAAAAATAGAGCAATTGGTTGCTCCTCCAAGCATGGTAGTTTTGCACTACCAACCCTTTCGGACGTCTCCTCCGCAGCACAAAGGGAACCCAATGTCCAGCATCTTAGCCACCCTAGCCACCACTCACTCTCGTCGTGCCGCCATCGATAGTCACCCAGGCCAACGCTGCACGTAACTCTCTTGATAAGGAGCTCTCTATCTCCCTCACAGTGCTCTCATATGTCTCTCTCTCTCACTCGTCTCTTTTTCTCTCAGTACGAGGCCTCTAGGACAAGATACTTCTTCGCCGCAACGCACGCAGCTCCACCCTTCTCAATGAGTATCCCGCACCACTACCTCGCCAATTGTTGCACTACATAACACATGAAAACATTTTTCTTATAACTAAGTGTTACAGAGGCTACCGTAAATTTAGTTTTACATATTATTTTGATATGAAATTACAATATTACCCTTATTATTGGATGGTTTCAATTTGGAATTTTGTTTATATTAAATCTGTTTTTACGTGGCCTTTGTGGGAAGTATAAGAAATTGTACATAAAATAAATAGGATTTTTCAATTGTACTATTGGTAGCAAATTATTTTTATAGTAAGTATGTAATTTTATTTTGAACATTTTAGATATGAGTAAAGCTATTTTTTTTTAGTTAACGAAATTTTTACTAGTACTTATCTTTAGTGTTGATTGATATAAAGGAAATTTAGAAAATGAGGATATTTTAGAATTAAGGGAGAATTTAAGGTTATGGGGATTTTTTAGGTATTGAAGAATTAAAATAGATATTTTAGAAGCTCAAGCTTCAATGGTTTAAATTTGTGATTGATTGGAAATTTACGAATTACGTTATTATTTTATAGGTGACGATTTATAGTTGACTTGACATTTTTTTTAGGAAAATTCTGAAAACTAAGAAGTCCAGGTAAGCGGGGTTCCTATGCTAGACTTTGTATAAAATAAAATGAACTAAGATCAATTTTGAAAAATATGCATATTTTGTTATGAAAATAAATTTGAAACAACCTCAATTATTTGTTCTGCATTACTCTTAAAATTCTATAAAAGAATAAGGTATTTTTCTGGCATGACTGGTGTAGACATGAGCTTATCTTTAACATTCTATTATTGAACTGAGAAAAATGAGCAAATTTGATAAATTTTGCATGTGACGTGAAGACGTTCTGAATCCGTTTTAGAAAATGTGAAATGATCTAAATTTCAGTACTCTAGGTTTGATATGATGTGCCATCTGAAAAACCTTTGGCATGACATTCTGATTCTGTTCTGACTCTGATTCTGATTCTGATATGGTGATTCTGATTCTGTTTTGCTCTGATATGTGCCCTTGTCGCGGAATATAATAGTGACCGCTGGCCCTGTCACAAGATATAATAGTGACCTCTGGTCCTGTCATGGGATACAATAGTAACATTTGACCCTACCACATGATACAATAGTGGTCTCCGCTTTGAGTGCAATCGCTTTGATAACATGGTGATTTATGTTCTACTTGACTTTTCGCAGAATGCACAACCCTATCACTGGGATTAAACATAGCTTCTGCTCTGATATGATGTTCTGATATGATATGATAAAATGAAAATATTCAGTCATGT
Organism: Juglans regia; assembly: GCF_001411555.2. Lineage (NCBI taxonomy): Eukaryota > Viridiplantae > Streptophyta > Magnoliopsida > Fagales > Juglandaceae > Juglans > Juglans regia. Next base: position 14,674,683 of record NC_049915.1, on the reverse strand, counting down.
TGTTCCAAATGAGTCTTTGAATATGAAAAGTTGGTTTCTAAATATGAAATATTTGAAATTTCGCTTTGATTTTCTGATAATATGTATTTTTTTTAGATTTGCATATTGAAACTGAAATGTTTTGTTTCTATATTCTGAACTCTGTGAAAATGATCATGTTTATATACTAGTATATATTTTCTGTGCTTATTGAGTTGTTGATAACTCACCATGTATCTCCAAATATTCATACAATATTAGCATTATTTTTGTGAATATCAGGAGTTGTTTTATGATTCATTATATTATAATAGCTAGAATATTGAACAAGCCAGGAATTATATATCTACTCTTTTTAATTTAATCGCAAGTCGAATCCGTTTCTGATATTCCTAATATTATATAACACATTAACTATTATACAATGTTCTCCTAAAATATTTAGAATTCAATTGGAAAAAGTTTAGCGGTAGCTTATCAAAATTCTCCAGCGCCAGATATGGATAAGTACAAATCTAGCACTTGGGTGACCACTTTTGGCGCGAGTCATGCTAGATTTGGCGCGGGGCATCATCCAACTAGATTACCATTTTGGTCGGTTTTAATGCGTGTAATTTAGTGCAGGTCAATAGAAAGATGACGAGTTTACTTTCTATTGAAGCCCTCGTGATCTAGTTTGGATACTGAAAATATTTCAAGTATTTTTAGAATATTTTATCACTTTTTACCTACTTTTTATTACTATTCGTTATTATTTAATATTATATCATTATTTTTTCATTACTATTCACAGAATGTCTGAAAATATCTCGTTACCCAAAATCAAAATTCAAATGAAATTAATTTAACCCTTTCTATCCAAGTAGGCATTCTCAAAATAAGGAATATTATTTATCCAATAAATCGATCTTATTAGTTTGAATAGATCATTTCCATATATCTAGCCAGGATGAATATTGATCATCACATGTAGATGAAATACATATATTAAGGATGCTTACATACCCATACAAGAAATATTATTTAAATGATGGAGACCAAGGCAAACTATCGACTAAGTTAGAAAAATATGGTAGTTTAGGCTTTAGCTATTATATATATATATATATATATATATATATATATAATTGTTCTCACATACTCTCAAATACTTCTTTTCTAAATATTACTCAAATACAAAACAGTTTTTAATTTTTTCATCTAATTATTATAATTTTTCCAACTTACAAACAAATTACAAAAAATACAAAATTTTCAAAATTTAAAACAAAAATTATATTAAGAAATTATATTCAAACAAATTTCAAGTTAATCTTTTAATTTTATAATATTTTTATTCAATTTTTTTCTCATTTTCTAAAATTCAATAAAATATTTTAACTCAAACTATTTTACACACTATTTCATTATGAAAAATTATTCTCAACAGTGACTACTCATGGCTCCACTTCATATAAAAAACACCCCACAAATATTTTAAAATATTCTTAATATCTAAATCGAGCCGTCAGTGGACGAACTTGGAAATGAAAATAACTAGGAAGGAAAGTGCATAGACGAGCAAGGTCGTAAGTTTGAGGTACAGGGGAAAGTGGATGGTAATGGCTATTAAAAAAGCCATAACTGCAAAGAAGATGCCAACGCTATCGTTCGCGTCTGTCTTCCGTGGATGTCATCATATATATACATGGCCTAGTTTGTATATGCAGATGATACGAGACGATAAGAGATTTTTTAGATATGTATAAATAATATTAAAATATGTAAGTTAAGATGAGATGAGATTAATTTTAAAAATATATGAATTTATTTATAGAGATACAATGAGATTATTTTTAACTTTTTTATAGTATTTTATAGAGTGGGACCTAGCGAGTATTGTTTTGTTGAAATGGATAATATTTTAATTAATGAAAACCCCATGTGATAGGGCTGCCGAATTTGCATCCATGCACGGGCGTTCACGCCAAAGTTTTGACTGCCGTACTGGATGTCGTCCCGATCAAAATAGTTAAACGAAATATTTTAATATTAATATCATTTCGAGATAATCGATAAATAAATAAATTATATATAAAAATATATATTATATTAAAAAATAATAATTTACATATGAATAAATTATATATAAATATATATATAAAAATTATAAATAGCATATTCTGAATTGAAAGTAAAAAAATAGCGTGTAATTTGAAAAAAATGAAAAAAACAATTAAAGGCCAAAATATCGGCCAGTACAAGCTGAAATATAGGCTTGTACAAGCAGAAATATAGACAATACTTGTACCGGACCAGTGGCCGATACAGCATATACCAGCCGTACCAGCCGGTACGGTAAGGTATTTAAAGTAGTGGTTCAGACCAAACCATTTCTTTTCTATTGCTTCCTTCTATTTCATAGGTATATCCAAGCATCCCAAACATATTTCACCTGCCTGCACCAAGTAAGTGCAATTTTCTTTTCTTTTCAACAAATATGTTGCAAACCCTTTAAAACATTTGTTAAAAAAATTAAAAAAAAAAATTCACAAGCTCATTAAAATCACAAAGATTTCAGTCTAAAATCACAAAGGATCTACCATTTCTCATTAATATTCTATATAACTTTACTTTTGATTACACACGTTATTGACGTTATAGTGTACAATTTTATATATTTGTCATTCCAAAGTCAAGTAGTGTCATGAAATATCGTGCAATTGAAAGCACCAATCGTAGCAATATTAATAACAAGGGGATGTATGAAATACGTATAGGAAAAAAAACAAACTACACCATCACAACAAAAACTTCTTTTTTACAAATATGCTGAGTTTTTAATTATATCATCAATGGCCACCCCTACCTTCCTATATAGAAATGACAATCTCATCTCTTATTGCAGCCATAGCTTAGCTTCCTTTAGTCGTCATGTCCACATTACGAGATAAGGATGCCTCATCACCAACCTCACGATCAATAACAGAGAGTTGCATCCTGCTACAGCTCTGAAATAGCCAGTCATCGGGAGTCACCATTCTAATGAAGTTATGTTGCGCACAACAAGCTATAATAATGAGTCATTGCCTCCCAACAGAATATGCAGGCATTAATTTCAAAATTTTAAATCGTTCTTTTAAGACACCAAAAGTATGTTCTATGATATTACGAATTGTTGAATGGCAGTAATTAAAATCATTTTTATACTCCCGAAATTGACGTTGGTAGTGACGATCGCTCATGTGGTATCGTTCTCTTGAATAAGGGGCAAAAATCCCTTAGTGCGTCGAAAAGCAAGATCCACAAGATAAAATTGACCTGAGAGATCCATTTAAATCCAAAGCACACAATTAAATATTTATAAAGAGAAAAACAAATCACTTCTAAGGGTAAATATTGGAAAAGGAAAAAACATAAGATGTTTACCCTCGGGCAGCCATGGAAAATGGGCAAATGAATCATTGTACGCATGGTGGAAGACACAAGCGTCATGCGCTGATCCCTCATATCCAGTGTATACAAATGTAAACTTCATATCCAAATCAACTATATACACTATACATTTCTGCAGCTCAAGAATTTAATTAACCAAGCCCACAAAATTATAAGATTTTGAAGCAATCCCTCGTGGAGTGGCAAGACCAGGAGGAATAGGGGTGTAAATTTAAATCGGAAATGAACCGCTCCTGTCTGGGATCGGTTCTTGAATTATGCAAACCGGTTGGAACCTGTCCAGTTCCGATTCTACGATTTTCGAGACCGGATCGGACCGGACCGGTTGTGAAAAAAATTAATATTTTATATATAAGTTTTATACAAAATTAATATTATACAAAATATTTTTTATATATAATATATAATTATATGTGAAATTTTTATATATAATATATATAATTATATATCATATATGAAATAATTTCATATTATAATTTATAAAATAAAAGTTTAATCTTAAAAATGAAAATTTAATTGATCATATGCTTTAAACATAAAATATATATACTAAATTATATTATATATAGTCTAAAATATTATATAGCTATACTAATATATAAGTTTATAACTAATACTAATAGTCTAATATAGACTATAGTTATACTTATACTAATATAGCTATACTAAATCACTATATATTTATAACTAATACTAATAGTCTAATATACACTATAGTTATACTTATACTAATATATAACTAATACTAATCACTATAACTAAATCATTATAGTCTATTAAATGTATAACAGATTTTAGTAGTGCAGATTTTGTATTACAGATTTTAGTATTACAGATTCTGTATTACAGATTTTGTAATAGGAACAGACTTTTAGAACAGATTTTTTGAAGCAGTTTTTTTTTTGTTATTAACAAATTTTTATTTTTTAATGACAAACTTACATTTTAAAAAATTGGAAAATTGGACCGGACTGGATCGAAAACTGGTAAAATCGAAGATAGCCATTTAAGAGGATAACCGGTACGTAATCTATTTTAAAAAATACAAAATCAATATATACCGATTTGATCCTAAATTTTGTCCAAAATCAAGTTGGACCGAACCGATTAAACGAAGAAAACTTGGTAGCTACGGATTCAACCGAAGAAACACAAAAATCGATAGCGCATGAAGAAAATGGAACGAAGGATGAAGATCAAGTTACGAAGGAAGGTGTAGAAAAGTAAGTGGAGGTGGAGGAGAGTGTGGCCGGTGTCCACGAAAGTTGTCCCCAAAGATCACACCATGGCCGACAAAGGAGGATACCCAGAGATTGGGACCGTTCACAACACGGACAGTAAGGACTGAGACGCCCTTGATTCTATGGAGACGATATGGGAATTTGATCTCGGTGGTGGTGAATTTCAGTGTCTCCGCTCCTTGCCCTCTTTCTTTTTCCTTGACCGGCAACCTATTGGCAAATCTCATTCATCATGAAAACCCATTCAAAGCTTAACGTCCTTTTTCAAGCAGAACCCTCTCTAACCTCAACCTAAAACCTTGTCCTAGATAAGGTATGTTTACATACAAGACCCAATCTCACAAGAAACCCACAAGATAAGTCCCTCCAAAGACTCAAATAATAAGTACCAACTGGAAAATCTGAGTCCTCATCCGGAAGTCCCAAAACTCGGCGACATTCTGACAATGCTAGTGACCTTAGGGTTTTGAATATAGGTTGGATCATGGGTGGGATGATGAGAACTTGCGAAGAAAGGACCTCGACTCGACTGTCGACATGGTCTTAGCCAAGGATAGGGATGTCGTCGCGGTTTTAGGTACACACACGGCAAGAACATATCCAACAATCCCAAATATCCGTGCTCGGCCTGGGATATTTGTGGGGGTGGGTGATATTGTCCTCAACAAGGTATACTACTAATTTACCAACATACACCGTTTTCATTTCCATCCCTCAGATGAAGTGAAAACCTTTTTCTCCAATGGATGTTGCTTTGAATTCACCGGCCACCAGCTTCTTTCAATTGAACAAGAAACCTCATACCTGGTCTTTTATCCGCTTTCCCTGCTAGAGATTAGCAATCCCGAGTAGGAGATTCACTCCACTGGCTGCTGTCAACACTACTCAAACCGTCAGACTCTCGGAGACCTTCATAAGATTGAAAAAACAACGCAAAGTGGCATCTACTCCATACATCACTGTTGGTGATCCCGACCTTTGTACCACAATAGAAGCATTGAAGGTGCTTGACTCCTGCGGATCAGACATAATTGAGTTGGGTGCACCATACTCTGATCCTTTGGCAGATGGTCTAGTTATCCAGGTTGCGGCTACACGTACCTTGGCAAGTGGGACCTATTTCAATGCAATTATTTTAATGCGGAAGGAGGTGGTTCCACAATTATCTCGCCCACTTGCATTATTTTCATATCACAATCCAATTCTCAAGCGTGGTGTCAAAGAGGTGAGTCAATTTGATGCTTATGTTGCAGTAATCTCTAATTCGTTGAGTTTTTCATGGTTACTGGGGTGTGTTTCGGGCAAGGGCTTGCTTGTCTCTCAGTGGATCCCATGGATGAATTTTGGGTATAAAAGAGTAATGGGGTGTTTATTTGATGCAAGATAGCTATTTGAGAAAATGCCTCATAGATATGTGGAGTTATGGAATGCTATGGTTTTTGTGTACGTACAAGGAATGGCGCCTAGAGCTATTTGTGGAAATGTCAGTGAGGAGTAATAACAAGGTCTCTACTACTGTATCCCAAACAACTGCTGCTCCAATTGAGATTGTTAAATTTCTGATCCAGAACCAATTTGAGATCAACACCGAGAGGCTGTCTGTACTATGCAAGTGTATTAGGGAGTGTTTCGAGTCGACAATGAAGGATGAGGATTTTGAATCACTATGGGAAGTCTTGTTATCTGTGTATATCATAACACAGTTTCCACAAGTATCAACTGGCTCTGGAATTCATGAAGCAAGGGACCTTTGAGTGGAGTCAGGATTCATGGTTATCCTCGAACCTGGATTGGGAAGATATTTGGAAGCATTGGCCCTATTTTCTTTCATTCTCACAAATATGCCAGTAGAAATCCATTCAATACAAAAAACATTCATGAGTGCAAGGCCCAAAGTTTATTGACCTTTTTGGTTATTTTTTTTTTCATGCCTTTGCTGTGGTAACATTGGGTAATGTGGTTCCAATTGATCAAAATGTTCCTAGACTAATGAGAGGGTCAATATATGGGTTTCTACCAAGCAGCTTTGCTATTTATTTTGATAAGAAACTCAACATGAAAGAAGGAACATTGATCTGGAGTGTTGGTAGCCCATCTCGTCTTCATGAGGATTCAAAAGATCATGTTTTTGATGTTGCTATAGTATGGAATCAATTGGCTAAAACTTGGAAATACCATTTGATAGAGGAACAAATCTTGTGGCCCTTTGATAGAGGAAAGGGAAAAGAAACTGTGGAAATGTTGGATGCCAGGTTCACCTTTGCAAGGATTAAAGTATAACGACAGCTTGTGGTTAAGGTGCTCTAAGGAGGGGAGAATGTTATGAACCTAACTGGGTGGAGTTCGAAGATGTGCAGAGGCTGAAATGAGGAGTTTGAAGTGAACTGCTGAAGATGAAACAGTGTCGTGCAGGATTGAAGGAATACGGTGTCAGGCGAAGGTTGAAGGAAAACGATGTGTTTTGGTTATCATTTGTTAAGATGTGCATTTCGAGCCTTAAGTGTTGCATTTTATATGTCTGTCATTTAATCTTTACTGTTTCAGTCATCTTAGCTATTTTTCCTTTCTGTTAAACGGTTTTTGCTGTAAGGATCTGGGAGGTATAAATCAGAGAAGGGAATAGAATAAGGAATGATCTGGAAAATTGTATGCGTTTGAATATTGTTCTTTTGAAAGCTTCGGGAGTTGATTGTTTTATTATTGTATATAAGTTTGTCAATTTTACAGATTTCAGAAGGTGATTCCTTTATAATTTAAGGTTTTAGAATTATAGATTTGAATGACTGATTTGTAATAAGATTTAAGTTTTTAATTTCGCAGGCTTGGTGTGCTAGCTTGATTTATTTTGGAGGCTGATTAGTCAGTAACCATTAAAATGAGATTGATCAGAGTTGAGTTATTGATATAGGGATTTTCAAGGAGATTATTTCTCTAGGGATTAAAGGTATTGATCTAGTTTGGATAATAATTGTTATTAGTTCGGGGTTATAATGACAGGTTTTGGAATTTGATCCATACCAAATTTAAGGATGATAGTTGGTGTAGATTCAGGAGGGCATTATTGGTGATTTTGAGGAAAAAGTGTAATAATTCATGGTTTTGGGAGATCAAGCATTTTTTTTTTTCTACCAAAATGTGATAAGAGTTTTCTGGTCAGTAGTTATGGAGCCATCTTGTGCTCGATGGTGTTGTTTTTATGAGGACATAAATTTTATGCATGTGGCGAATTATCAGAGGGCGCAGCAGGAGCATAATATTTTGGTTGTAATTAGGAGTTCAAATTTTGTGCTTACTTTGAGGAATTAGTAATGACTTGAATTCTTGAGATGATACTTGTAGTTTGAGTTTAATCACTCAGTTGCACCAATTATATTATTGATCATTCACTTTGGAAGTGGCCATTAGGTTACCAAGGGTAGAATACAATGAAGGTTTGGAAATTATACCGTAGGAGTCGATTGAGGTTAGTATAGATTATCGAATAGAGCTATTAATCATTGGGATTCTTTGGGTGTTGTATTAAGGCTCTTCTGGAAAAATGAGATTTTGGATATCATAACCACCCTAGGAATACTGGACGTGATATGCCACTGGGGGACTAATACGAATATGATGGAATCACCTATAGGAATAGACCTGAGAGAACATTACTCATGCTTGTTGGGAGTTGTTGATTGTATGGTCTTTTTTAGTGTGTTTTGAGTTGTATCTTGTATCCTGCGTTAACGTGAAGTTTGACCATACAAATTTCGATGGCAAAATTATTTTTAAGGGGGGAGGATGTAACACCCCGTATTTTAGTGTATTTTTAATGAAGGAATTATTTTTATTGATTCAAAAATTTATTCTCTTGTTTTAAAATTATCGGATTTTTTATTGGGTTATTTTTATGATTTTTAGTTTACGAAAATTATTTTTGAAGTGTTTTCTTATTATTAATTATTGTTATGGGTTTAAATTTCTTTTCATATTAAATTAACTTATTGTTGGGTTTAATTATTTATTTTAATTTTTTATTACGTTTGAACTATTTTATTTTACTTGCTGTTTTAAAACCGTTTCCGTTATGGTGGATATTGATGATTTTAGAAAGTGATGATATATTTTTGGAATTATGAGGGTTTTAAGTTTCGAGGAATTAAAATAGGTTATTTTTTAAGTTTAGGTTTAAATATCGAAATACGTGATTGATTAGAAACTTACGGAAATTACGTGATTATCTTTATAGGTGACGATTTATAGTCGACTTGACATATTTGAGGAAAATTCTGGAAAAGTTAAGTCGTCCAGGTAAGCGGGATTCCTATGCTAGATTTGCATAAAAAAAAAATGAACTGAGTTTAGTTTGTAAAAAAAAAATGTGCATGTTGTTTTAAAAAGAAAAAGTGAAAAACAACCTCAATATATGTTTTGCATTCCATCATGAGATACATATGAAAGAGAAAAGAAATGTTTTTGACATGAAATGTGTAGACATGAGCAATATTTGACATGTTTCTGAAATATGCAAAAGAGCGAATATGATATCACTGAGATTTTTATGCACGTGATATGAAATGATTTTGATCTGTTTTTGATCAAATGGAAATGATATGAATACGTTTCGCACGTGTTTTGATATGATATGGATATGATAAAACTTTGGCATACTTATCTGTTCTGAATATGGTTCTGAGATGATGATACTGGTTCACGTGATATGGTTGGTACCACCATGATATGATAGAGTGCACCCACTTTGGAAACAAAGTGGTCTTTTTACGTGTTCTTTCCTGTGTGCACACTCGGGACTCCGAGATTGAAAAGGGGGAAGTTCACCACATGATACTGCCTGGTTTGGCCACCGGGGATAGCACAACCCTACCACTGGGATTAAACATGGTATATGATATGATATGATAAGATGAAGATGTTCAATTATGTTATGTCAAAGCGTTTTTGAATATGAAAAAAAATCCTTAAATATGAATTGTTGATTTTGAGTATGAAAAGATTGAAAAGTCGCTCTAATTTTATGATAACACATTTTTCTGAGATCTGCATATAAAAATAAAATATTTTTTGTTTCTGCATGCTGAACTTTCTGAAAAGGCTCATGTTTACATACTAGTATATGTTCTCTGCTTACTGAGTTGTTGATAAGTCATTCCTTATCTTCACAATATTTTTCAGATGATTTAAATGTTTCAGTTGAGGATCAAGGATATGGAGCATGGGTGAAAAAGAATGATGGTTTAAGCATAGAAGGTTTATATGGGTATTGAGGATTTTCATTCAGTAAGCTTGTTGTGCTCTGATGATGTAATTTGTTGGGAGATTGATGTTTATATTAAGATTTTGTATTGTCTTTTTTTTTTTTTTTTTAGAAGAGCCGAGATCACCTGTCCATGAGTGACCCCTTCCCAAATTTTATTAATAGCCCTCACTTATGGCGGAGGAATACCGTGGTTACAGACCGACACTTAGTATTACAAAAATTCCGCTCCCAAGTGTCAAACTTACAGAAAACATCAAATCAAGGACGTACTAAGAAGGAAAACCAAGCAAAAACCATTCTTGTAAAAAAAAACCACCAAACAAACAATGTTAACACAAAAAATGATTTTGTATTGTCTTAAAATAGTTATTTTGGAGTAATTGATGTAAATATTTGAGTATTTTGTGCGATAGAGAAAAATTGGAGTATGTACTATATGGAAGGAAAAATGATTTTTAAGTGACATGAGTTAACTCTCTGGACCCTCGGAGATGGGGCGTTACATATACAATTTATGTGGTCGTAGAAGCACTCTTAGATGAATCCAAACCTCCCCTTATTGATGAGAATATATTTCATTGATTGATTCACCATTAACCTTAGTATTCTTTAGAAATTTTTTTTTGATAAGTAGTATTCTTAAGAAATTTACTTATCGACCTTCGAACCTTGAGAGGCAAGCTATTTTCTATTTGAGGGAATAGATTGGGACGTTTTGACGAAGGGAAACTGAATGAAAAATAGGTTGAATCGAGGATAAATGGATTGAATCGAAGAGAAAGTGAAAGAAAAACCCGGATTGTTTAGATGTGAGAGAGACAAACAAAGAGACAGTCAAGAGATTTTTTATAAGGATGAAGCGAGAGTAAATTAGCAAAGAGTTAAAGATAGGAAAAAGCTTTTATCACCGCTCCCGGTCCAGCTATATTTTTTTTTTTTATTATTATTTTAACTTAGTAATTAAGTAAGTGTTTTTTAATGTTATTATAATTTTTTTTTTTTTAAATATTTTACAATGTTAAAAAATTACATGTATAAAAAAATAAAATAAAAAATACAATATTTTACACTATTAGTGACTCTCAACGGGACTGGAAGCGGTGGCTGTAGAGCCACCCTTAAAAGATATATCACATATTTTTGTGTTAATTTCATTTCTTTATCATTTCCCATCAGAAAACTAATATGTTAGCGAAATTTTGATGAACGCCATTGGGCAGTGGTTTTGTGGAAGGGAGCACCTGGGAGCAGGATTAGGTGAAAATAGAGTTTTACACAATCGAATCATAGTTTGACACGTATGAGTTTTAGGAAATGTATAATAGAATTGGTTGTGGCGGAAAAATCAAATTAGTTGTAGGGCTTCTCCCCCTCTCCCGATTCCTGTGTTTCTCCTCTCCCCTCACCCGTGTATCCTCTCTCTCTCTCTCTCTCCTCTGAACTCGAAGGTCATATTTTCGACCCTCACTCTCTCTCCCCCCCCACCCCCCTCTCGCTCTCCTCAGGCCGAAGTGAGGAACCTTACCCTTCCAAATTAATATAGTGACCAACTGCTATGTATTTCCATTTGGGGGTGGATGTTTCTATTTTTTTGCATGGTTGGCCACAGATTTGTGGTCTTAGCATTTACTAAATTTGAAGCCCTTGAAAGAAATGGAAGTTCTTATAATATGGAGTTATTATAATTAGATTTTTTCATATTGCTGAATTAATCATAACAATATGCAGTTCTTATAGAAAAATCAAGCGACTAGTCATTACCACTTATAGAGATTGTGGAGATGGGAAGAAAAATCGATTTCTTGCATTGGAGAGGCGAAGACCAGATGGGTTGCAGGGAGAACGAAGATGAGAGAGAGAGAGAGAGACTGGAGAGAGAACGCAGATTCACCAGATGGGTTGGATATGAGAGAGAGAGAGAGAAACTGAAAGGAAAAGGAAACCCTAGAGAACGGAAGAAAACAAACGGAAGAAGAGAGGATTGTGGAGACTGAGACAGAACCAAGGGTAATATTCTACAGTCGTACCCACGATAAACAAAATGAACACCATAATCGAGTTTGAAGTTTTTCTCTACATGGAAATGTCAATTTGTCAAGAGAAAATATAAATCGCATTTTACTGTGCATAACAGTCGCTGCACACTAAGTGTATTGGGTGAGAAAAAAAAAAAAAAAAACCACAGCACGGATGTGCTGTGGCTATGGGCTGATGCCCAGAATAACTCATTTGTCAAACATGTCCGCATTTTTTGCCCAATCCCAAGCTTCCAACGCTATCGTTCGGGTGTCTTTCTTATGCTCCACATGTGTAACCACCATCTTCGGCATGGGCCGTTTTAGCTCCATTGTTTCTTCAATTTGTTCCTTTACCTAAATTAATCTCTATCATACTAAACTATATATAGAACTAATAAATTCCAAAATTTATTGGAGATCTATCTTAATTGGTTGTATCTATGCTGAACATTTTGTTTTTTGTTTTAAAATTATCTTTACCAACCCTCTACAATAGATGAGTTGATTATCTTTCACTTTATAAGAACAATAATTTATCTCATAAAAAATTATTAAATAAACTGTCTTAAAGTTATCCAAGTAATCTAAATTGGTAAAATTATTAGAGAAATGCTAAACCCACACATGGGAGCTCTCGACAAAATGTTTTTTTACTTAATGATTAAGAAAGTGTTTTTTAATGATGTTGTGATTTTTTTTCAAATATTTAAAAGTGTTAAAAAAACACATGAAAAAATAGCCAAAAAAGAAAATGCATTGTCGAGAGCCCCAATCGGTAGCCCCCCATGTGTGGCTGTAGAGCCACTCAAATTATTATCATAATGTAAATCTGGCCTTGTTTAGATTCAAAAATTATTTCAACTTATCTCATCTTATATCATCTAATTATTATAACTTTTCCAAACTTTCAAACAAAATATAATAACTAATTCAACTTTTTTAAATTTGAAAATAAAAATTATATTTTAACAGTATTTTATTCAATTTTCAACATTTATCTCATATTATCTCAACTCAACTCCTTATACAAACCACCACCCCTTAAGATATCTACGACTAGACTACATCAGACTGCTCAATATAAGCCTGAACCACTTCCTTGTCCTCATTATCATCATCACTTCGATGGTTAAAAATATGAAACAAAACTAAAATGAGTCAACGACTCAGAAAGAAACCCAATATAACATAAATATAGTAAACTTAAATTTTTCATAAAATATTTCATACTTAGATAATTAAAATCTTGACTATTCAAACATATGCTCATGACATGTATGACTTATAATTTTATCGACTTAACTGCCTGGCCAACACACCTTTCTGATCATATAATAACATATTGTGGTGGACCACGCATAGGTCTGTGACTTGCACATCCACCCATTACTGCATTGGTACCATTCATTTCTAGGCCATCTTATGAATTTTGATTAGGACTGAAGAATTTTTTGTCTGAACTGGAAAAATTGACTGGACCGAATCGAAAATGTGTGGTCTGTTTCAATCCACCATTTGTGGGACCGAAGGGGTTTGGTCTAGTCCAGTCTCTGGTTTTTGGACAGGACCAGACCGAAACAGACCAAATTAGTATATATTTTTTAAAAGATTATAGATGTATATAATATATTATTATATAGAGTAGTTGTATAAGTTAATTATGTAATTCTCATCTATTATTATTGACCATATAAAATGTTACATAATATATGTTATTAATTAATAATGTATAATAAATCATATGATAATATATGTTGATACATAATACATTCATACATACTCTACTATTTATACTTAATTAAATTAATTAGATATTTTTTCTTTAAATACCTAAGTTGCAAGCAAGCATGAATAATCTATATACAATGAAATTATTTGATATTCATTAAACAGATATAAAATGTAGGACATTATTAATAATTATGCATACTAAAAAGTAAAAGTTAGTAAGTAGTAACTATCAACATCATAAATTTAATTATAGGTAAATATGTTTTTAATGAGTTAGTTACATAATCTACATTAATAATTCACTTAATTTTCATTTTAGTAATTTAAATAATTTTTTTATTAATTTATTTGCAAAAACAAAAAATTTGAAACAAAATAACTAGGCCGGACTTACCAGATCAGACCGAACCGATAGCTAATGGTCTGGCCCGGTCTGAAAAGATAATGGACCTAAAGTTTAGGTCCATCATCCCCCCAGACCGAACCGGACCAATTTACACCTCTAATCTTGATCTTTATCTTACACTTTATCATATGAAAGCTTATATGAATTATGCAACGTGAGATGTATGATATACTTAATAACATATCTAACTAGAAAACACAAAATTAAATATGATCGTGTGTTACAATGAATGGCATGCCTGTAAATATCATGATATATGTAGAACATAAAAATTGACTTCCAAAGAATTGACTTTAATAATAATCTATCTAATTAGTTAATGTACGATAATCTTAATTTTACGATCAAGCTAGTTACCTCGTAGTGATGATTCCGAAATCTCACTTCATAGTTCGATCTGTCACTTATACGAAGTAATGTAAGTCACTAATTTTTTAGAAAAATGTGTCATAATATTATATTTAATTAAGTTTATACTATATTCTGAAAAATAATTTAATTCACTTATGATTAACATAATTATTCAATTTTACAAGAAATCTAATAAATACTAATATTAACTAAATCCCCATAACATGTCTTTATTTTCTAATTATAAATATAATAGAATAATTTTATCAAAAGATTTGTCAAAATAAATAGCACAAATTTGTTTCAATAATTAAATTTGATCATACTTAAAATTCAAATCATTGTAATATATTACTATAATCTAATCATAAATAAATATAATTTAGTAATATAATTTAATAAGAATACAAGTTTATGACTAAGTTTGGTTTGGATAGTGAAACCATTTCAACTCATCTCATATTATTTCATCAAATCATTACAACTTTCTAAAATTCCAAACAAAATATAATAAATAATTTAATTTTTTTAAATCTAAAAAAATAATAATAATCTATAATAATTTTTTTAACTTTTAACTCTCGTCTCATCTCATTCTATTCTATCCCATCCAAACTTACTATTCAAATTAGGCCTTAAGAGTTATCCACGTAACACAGGCCCAAAATGTTTTAAACCAACGTAAACACAAGCCCAACACAATACTAACCAAACGTAAAAACAAGCCCAAACTTCATTATCCCATGGCTTATAAATTAGGGAGCATGGTCATGTGAGATAAGATAAAAAAATTTGAAATTTTAGTGAATAATATTAAAATTTTTGAGTTGAGAATTTGAAATGGTTTTAGAAAAATTTGTGGATCCATATGTTTGGATGTAAATGTGAGATGATATATTTTAACTTTTTTGAGAAGGGAGATAGGTGGGCCACATTCAATGGATGAGATATTTGTGACTTTGTGTAATTATGAATATATATTTTAATGATTATATTTATTATGAATTTATAGATAAAAATTACCAAACTTACTTTAGTAATGGGAAAAATCTGAAAAAATAATCTCATACAGTAACGTACATTACACTATTTAAATAGAAAATTTGTTTTATTTATATTTTAATGTATAAGTCTTTCCAAAAATAAATAAAAAATACAATAAATTACAAAATAATGTCCAAAAATTTGTTTGGACTTTATAATAATGTATAAATAAATTTTGTACATAGTAAAGGAAAATTATGCTAGTAATTATGAAATTTCTGCTCAAAGTTTTTCGGCATAAATAGTTTCGAACATATTTAAAAAATAATGTATGATAACAATTTCTTTTTACGAAAATATTCAGATATACGAAAATTTATTCTTATTTATATTATAATTTAGATAATAATTCCAAAAATAAATTCCACAATTTCTTTTATTTCTGAACAAATGATACCATATATAGCTAATGTATTTTTTTTTACACATGAAAACAAATATCTATAGTTTGTGAATTGTCGTAAAAATATTACTAGATTTCAATTTTTTTTAATATCAATAAGCATTGCATGTTTTTTCCAAAAACTATACGTACTAATTTTTCAATTGGTTGATGTTAAATACACAGTTCACAAACATGCTTACATGTCTTTAACAAGTTTGTGGAATCTTTTTGCTCCCAAAATTTAAAATACAAAAATAAAACCATACCTTTAACAATACAAGAGGTGCAACCCTATTTTTGAGATGATAGAATAAAGGATTGTGTGAAGAAAATAGAGGATTTTGGAAAGAAAGCGGAGGAGAGAAAATGAGAAGGGGGAAATGAGGGACTGACGGCGGGCTGAGAGTGTTTAAAGTTTTCATATGTTTTTCGAACATAAATATTTGGCGGTCGAACGTGAAAATATTTCAGCGCGCATGTTTTTCCGCTTTAAATTTTTTCGCTAAAGTGTTTGAACGGTAAAAAGTACCATTAGAATGTATATCCACTGCTCATTAATTAGCGGGATACTTTCCCGCCTCTACTTCAGAGGGGCCAAAAACCTAATTAACCATTCGAATGTTATTTTCATACGTTCAAACGCAAATATAGCATTTGGACGATGTGTGGATACAGTTCAAACGTATGTTCCCTAATGTTTAAATATATTTATTTTTTACATTATAAATATTAAATAATAGTATACTATAAATTTTATTTTATTTTTATATGGAGGACAGAACCTCCGAATCTTGATTGAATAAAAACCCTCACTTTTAGCGGAGGAATACCCTGAATACAATGAAATGACCAATCAAAAGATTTTAAACCAACTAAACATCATATATATACCATAATAAAAAAACTCTGTGCAGACCGTGTAAAGCTTCTACCATGCCCCTTCAACCCGAGCAGCATCCAACCTTCCGTAACTGTGCCAACCCACTCCTTTCTGTTCGAATAATACCCTTCAGCCTGTATGGCAATTCCTCTATTGTATACCAATCCATATTGCAGCCACTACTTCCCATTCGAGCAAGGAAATCCGCTGCCATATTCCCCTCCTGAAAGACATGTTGAAGTCAAAAATTCAGCCTAGATAGAACACTTCTGACTTCCTCCCATAAATCCTCCAAATACCATATGTTGCATTTCCCTTTTTTAATCCAATTAACTACCAACATTGAATCCATCTGAATAATATTTGCATAACCCATACTATGGCCCTTCTGAATTCCCATCAACAAAGCCAACATCTCCGCCTGATTATTGGTGCCCCAACCCTTACTAGTAGCAAAAGCAAACCTCAAATTTTCACATGAATCACGCAAGATTCCACCAACACCTATGTCCCCCTGGATTTTGCAAACAACTTCCATCAACATTGAGCTTGAACCACCCAGGATATGGTTTATGCCAAGAGACAAGAATAATCTTTTCTTTTCTACTGGATCTAATCGGCAAGTGCAACAGAGCAAGCACCTCTGCATCTCTTCTCCCCAACCGAGACCCAGCTTTCAACTTCATTCCTACCCAGTTGACCCAGTACTTGACCGAGCGCCACAAAGAAATTGCAAAAGCTTTGGACCCTTCCATTCTTGCCGAGACGCCAACACCATAAATTCCAAGAAATGATTACTGGAAAAACCCCAATCAAATTTCCCACCTGCGAACACATGGATGCACGCTGAAACCAAGCCACAGTTGCCTCTCTCCAAGACCGATGTGCAGTATATGGGATGCACAAAAAGTGAGAACTTAATTTCCATATATTCAAAGCCATTTTTCCTCCATAAAGAACATGATTTAAATCCTCATACGCACCCTCCGGACAACACTCGCACTTAGACACCAGAGGAACTCCAACTCTTCTAATCCGGTCATCCACACCTAAATTGTTTGTTAGTGCTTTCCACATTAAAACAGAAAATTTCTTTGGCAGTACCTCATTCCATATCCATTTCAACCCCTGAGTTTTTGGAGCTACAACCCGTACAAAATTCCAAGCACTCTTGGAAGTAAAAGAGCCTTCCGGAGTTCCTAACCAAACTAGTTTATCTGATCCACTTCGTAATCCCCCTTTCGTAGAGACTATAGAATCTGCTTGTTCCTGTCCCACCAGCTGCACTAAATGGCGAACATTCCAGCTATTTTCATCCATGCACTAATTTACCACCAACTCTGTATCACCGATGAATTGATGCCATTCACACAAAGGACAATAGTCCAACCATTTATCCCTCCAAAACGAGACCTTTCCTTCTTTGATCAGCCATTTCGAATTCTTCAATATAGTTGGGATTTCTTTAATAATCATTTTCCAGAAACTGGTGCCTCTAGACTGTGGAATTGTCGAGATATGCTGATCTTTAACATACTTATGGCAAAAAAAACTTGTCCACAAGGAATCCAAACTCAACAACTTCCATGCAAATTTAAGATGTAGAGATCGTTGCACATCGAATAAATTCCGCAATCCCATACCCCCCTCATCCACTGGTCTACAAATGCAATCCCAACTAACCCATTTTCTTTTACCTTTACCATTGACAGAGCCCCAATAAAAGGAGCTAAAGAGCTTATGCAAGGTTCTGATAACTGATTTAGGAACTGGAAGCACAACCAACAGATGCACCGGCAAGCTTGATAAAACATGTTTCAGAAGAATGAGACGAGCACCCGTTGAAAGAAACTTTACTTTCCACCCTTCTATTTTCTGTCGAATGTTTTGAACCAACTCCTCAAAATAAATCCCCTTCATTCTACTAGTAATAATAGGTACTCCTAAATATTTTACTGGAAAACTGCCTTCCGAAAAACCAGTAAGCGATAATAGCCCATGACATCTCTGAGCAGAAATTCTCTAAGAGAAAAAAATAGATGATTTTGCAGCATTCACCTGCTGTCCCGACCATTGCGCATATAGTCCAAGAGTACCATTAATCTCCTTAATTGATTTTTTTCCGCCATTTGCAAAAATGGCCATATCATCTGCATAAAGTAAATGGGAAATGAAACAACCATTCCTGGGATGAACAAAATGCTCAATTTTTCCTGCCACAAATTTTTCCTTTAAGAGGCGAAAAAAAACTTCCTCTACAAGGATAAATAAATAAGGGGACAACGGATCCCCATGTCGAAGCCTCCGGCCACCTTTGAAAAATGATTTGGATGTCTCATTCATCACAACCGAATACTAAGGTGTAGTAATGCATTGAGCTATCAACTTATAGAAATTTGTTGAGAACCCAAAGGCTCTCATCACATGAAATAAAAAATTCTAGTCAATAGTGTCACAAACCATGGCAATGTCAATTTTCATCATAACATTTCCGCCTCGAACATCTTTATTTAAATCATGCACTAGCTCTAGGGTCAGACTAATGTTATCAAAAATGCTTCTTCCAGGTAAAAGAGCACCTTGCTCTAAAGAAATTATACGGCTGAATATTGAAGTAAGGCGAGACACCAAAATCTTCGAACATATTTTATAACTACAGAGCAATGACTTATCGGCCTGAACTTTCCAAATGAGGAGAGGTTAGGCACTTTCATAATCAATACAATGAAAGAGGAAGTATAAAACTCGGTAGACTTGCACCCCGAAAAAATTCCTCTATTGCTTCCAATAAATCACCCTTCACCATGTCCCAACAATGTTGGTAAAAACCAGATCCAAATCCATTTGGCCCAGGACTACTATTGATTGGGATAGAAAACAAGGCTTCCTTAATTTCCTCCATGGCTAGGACACCACATAAAAATTGATTCTCTGCATCATCCACAATTTCCTCCATGGCTAGGACACCACATAAAAATTGATTCTCTGCATCATCCACTTCAGCATTAATTAATTCAGATAAAACAGGAAGAGAATTACCCGAGCGTTGCTCTTGAAGGAGCTCTTCAAAGTATAACACGGTGGCATCGTGAATGGCCTCAGGAGAAGATAAGATACTGTCATTATCTAAAACATTTTCACGAACAACATTGTGATTCCGAACCTGGATTGCTTTGAGAAATTTTGCTAAAGTCTCACCATGACTAACCCAATCCAGTTTGACTTGCTGTGCGAGACGTATTCTTCCCATTTCAGCCAAACATCGAGCTCCACTTTAGAAGGTAGGACATCCGCTTCTATCTTATCCGAGAACTCCTGCTGCAACCGAGTTTCCCCTGCCTCCACCTGATCCTCCAAAGTTTTTATGTGGGCTCCAGTCCAACCGAACACTTCCTTGTTCCAGCTACGAAGAACCACTTTAAGTCTTTTTAATTTCTCAGCAAGCTTCCATAACCCTGAACCTTCTGTACTACCCTGCCATGATGTTGTAACACTGCTCATAAAATCCTCATGCATGGTCCACATTTGTTGAAATTTGAACGAGCTGGGACCATACTTTAAAACTGGGCTCAACAATCCCAGAATCATGGGAGCATGATCCGAGGTATGCTGAGCCAAATACTTCAATGACGTAGATGGAAAGACCTCCAAATATTTAACGTTACATAAGGCTCTATCCAATCTTGCCCAACTTCACACCATACCTCCCTGACCATTACACCAAGAAAATTTGTTTCCACGAAAAGGAACCTCTACCAAGACCCCATTATCAATGAAAGAACAAAAATCCTCCAAAGCACAAGGAAGTCTCGGAAGCCCACCCTGTCTTTCTCCATCTTCACTAATAACGTTAAAATCACCAATAATCACATATGGCATATTATTCGAAGGACTGTCCTCAATTAATTCGACCATAACTCACGTCTCTCCAAATACCGACATTTTGCATAAATAGCCGATACCATCACTGAGGAATTAATAGAAAAAGTAATGTGTTGGCTGGATGTCCCCATTGATACTAACATGATACTCCGCAACCCAAAAGACCCAAATTTTACCAGACTGGTCGACATTTGAGAAGCATGAATCAAAATGTAATAAAGTCTTCCAACGATCCAATTGACTATCCTCTCGAAAAGGTTTCGCAACAATAAGAATCTTTGGCTTGTGAATCTTCAGCAACGACCGAAGTCATTTTTTCGAGGTACCAAGCCCTCGAACATTCCAAAACATAATTTTACTAATCATAAATTCAGCCTCGAGGGCCTGCTAGGAGCCCTTAAAGAACTATGAAGAACTCAACCACTCGAAACTAATTTCGAGTTGGACGAGTTATCACGAACCTTCCCTAGATGAGGGAGCGCCTCTTCACCATCAGACTTCGAGGCCTCACCATGTAGACCCCCATCAAACACAACCACCTGCAACTCCTCTTCCACCAAACCCCCCTTGTCAGAGACCAATGGCATTGAACTCGTTTCCAAATCACTCACCCCAAACTTACTCAAAGCGAACCCCACATTTGACCCTAAAACTCCAGAATCATTTTTTTAGGGACGTCACTCAGTTCTCCTCCATTTTCCACGACTAAAACATCTGTCCCCTGTGTCTCACCCTGCACTGCATGCACCTGTTCTTGATCTGCCTCACGATTCTTTTCCTTCCCACCCGTATCATCAGAGGATGATGGGATCAATACAGACTCTTCGACAACCTTTTTTTCACCATCAACCGTCCCCTCCTCACTAGATTTTGGGACCCAAACCCGAACCGATTTTGGTATATTCTTCTTTTTCTCATCCTGTACTCCCTTCCTTGAGGCCTTGCAAGTAGATGAATTATGACCTTGAACCTTGCAAATAGAACAAAAGGGCAGCATAGTTTCATAGATCACTTCCTGATGAATACTTAAAGGATTTTTTGGAGTGCCAATCCAAAAATTTTGAACAGGAGACTGAGAAATATTCATCAAAACACACACCCGAGCCCCATCATTTCTTGTAGCACAACGGGCTACATTGTCTCTTCTCAAATATACCCCAATAAGGGCAGTAACACTCTTAAGAAAGGCTTCATGAAAAAAATTCGGTGGCAAACCAGGTAACATTAACCAAACAGGTACCAAAACAGGTTCCTCTTCCTCATTAAAATCTGTTGTCCACTGGAATATCCAATATCCAACCCCCTCCACATCACAATTTTCTCGTGCCAAAACTTTAAGAAAGTCTTCCTCATTTGAAAGTCTAACAAACACGTTCCTAGGTTTTCTCATGGCAGATACAACAGGTTGCACGTTCAATCCCCAACGTCCATGTATAAAACACCGGATCTTGTCAAGCGAGGGACATTGACACAAAATCTTCAATACTATAGCAAATTTGAATGGTTCCGCTGATTTATCCAATTCCTCCTTAGAGAATTGGACATAAACTTCTCCATCAATTATTTTAGGCTGTCGAAATGGGACCGAAACCTCTGGCAAAGGCTACGGAGATCGCAAGACCAATTCCGCAAACGTTCCATGCCTCACAACCGACGTCAAAGGGCCAGGTGCACCCCCGACGGTAACCATGCAAAAAAACTCCTTTCTCAAAACCCTAGTAGAGCAAAAAAATTCTCCCTGCCACATCACCCCTTACGCAACTTATGTAGATGCCCAGCCATATACTATAAAGTATCATTTATATTATACTATACTAAAGTATAAAGGAAAATGTAAGATCATATATATTAATAATATATACTGTCATATATATAGTATCATATACATTATAGTAAAGTAAAGTATAAAGGAAAATGTAAGATCATATATATTAGTAATCTATACTCTCATATATATTATAGTATAGTATAGTATAGAGAAATTTGTAAGATCATATATATTATTAATCTATACTCTCATATATATAGTATCATATATTATACTATAGTAAAGTATATAGAAATTTGTAAGATCATATATATTTGTAATCTATACTCTCATATATATTATATCATATATAGCATAGTAAAGTATAATGGAATATATAGTATGATATATATTAGTTAAGTATAAACTCATATATATAGTATTATATACTATCATATATATTATCATATATAATAATTTGATAGTAAAGCATTATAATATATTACTATTATACTATAATAGTACATATATATTATAGTATATATAACCTACTATAATAGTATATATATTATAGTAAATTATAGTATTATAAATTTCATTTAAAACATATACTAATTATAATATAATACAATATACATTTTTACTAAATTTGAAACAAATATCATTCGAACGGTTAAATATAGCGTTCGAACGGTTCTGTACATATAAGTTATCGCGGGCGAACGCTTTACAATGCCGTGGTCCCAAACCATTTGAAAACTGAGAGGAAACGTTTAAACGCCCATCAATCGCCGTCGTCACTACCGTAATCACCACCCACGTCGAACATTCTTCCTCCTAAGTAAACGTATGCTCCTTAAAATTTATTTTACCGTTTATTTTTATCGTTTTATTCGTTTTCTCTAGAAAAGTTATATTTTTCCATCTATAGGCACCGTAGAACACCACAAATCCACCGTAGGATGTTTAGAAATGAAGAGTAATATGGAGTTTGTCAAAGAAACCCATGGAATCAATGTATTTCTTGTATTTTCATGGCCGCTAAGTTGACTCAGCCAGGGGCAGAACCAAAAAATCTAGTTTGGGGGGGCCAAGTTAAGAAAAAATAATTTTGGGAGGACAAATACTAATTTTTATATAGTCTACTTTATAAAAACACCTTCTAAAACCTAAATTTCATCAAATTTTAAAAATTTTGGGGGGGGCTTTGCCTTAAGGTAGTTCCGCCCCTGGACTCAGCAATGGGCGAGCTCAATTCATTTTCCGTTCAAAAACATTCGAACGTATTAACCTGCCCGTCTAAACACTATTTTATTCATTCGAATAGTCTGAACCAAACAAGATGTTGTCGGTTCAACCACAATTTTTTTTTGTTCGAGCATTATAGTGTCCGTTCGATGCAGTAGAGTCCGTTTGAACCAATTAGTTTATATTAACTTATTAATTTATTATCATCATTTTATTTTGTTGTTCTATCAATTAATTTATTAAATTGCTATTACTATATAATTTAGTAAATATTTGCTCATATTATATTTTATCACTAATGTTGAATATATATTTATTTTTTAAATTTCAGGTTCCTAATAATGTCTTATAGGAGCCGTAAACGTAGCAGATCAGGCGAACCTTCCATCCAAACAGTTCGAGAGCGGACTGTTTTACTGGAGCAGCAGATAAAACTGTCTGATTTTGTGACTCTTATATGGGAGGGTCATTCCCTCCCATAAGTATTCAACGATCGTGGTTGGGCACCAATCCTAGATCAGCTAGAAGCAATGGAGCTCATTTCCTATATTGACATCGTCGCTGAGTTCTATAAAGAGTTCGGTGGTGCCAGCCCAAACAATTGAAGGGCATACAAGGCCTCTGTCCTAGGAGCTCCTGTTATATTTTCAGCGGACGAACTCGCTGCATATCTCAGTGTTCCTAAGCTGGTCGATATCTATCCGAACATGCTGCCTAGAGAGTCTGATCCTTCAGGTGATGCAGAGACGGCTCAAGATGAGAGAGCAGTTTACATAGATAAGGTCGATACCCTCGTTGATCATGAGGTCAGAGACTTGATTGTTGGTCCAGATGCTCCAGTGTAGGATGGGACGAAGAGCATTAGGCAGGCAGATTTATCTTCTTTCTTCAAGATAATGAATTTGATAATCGCCAACAATATTGACCCTCGGTAACACAAGACCAAAGTTGGCATGAATCTAGCAAAATTTAAGATCCAGGTCGCTCATGGCATTCCTGTAGACCTTGGTATGTTATACAGATATACTGCCATTCGAGATCCTGATCACTCAATTTTTGTTATGTTTAGGGGTCATGCCAGATGTTATTGAGCGTGCACGAGCGTCGATGGACCAATCAACAACACCACCCTGTCACGAAGCACGAGACACTCAAGATTTCATTTTCGTGGACCTATTCCTGACCGAGTTGATATTCAGAGAGATACACATTTGGGAGATCCTGGAATATCGGCTAGTGAGAAATCTACATAGGCCGACAAAACATCTACTTGCGAGGAGATGGCCAACATACTACGTGCTGAGATCGGCATACACACATCAGCGGTGATAGATGCAGTGCATACTGCTATGTCTGAGTTGCATACAGAGATTACTGCTAGCATCTCTAAGTTACGTACAGAGATTAATGCTAGCATCTCTAAGTTAAGTACAGAGATTCATGCCAGTAATGCAACCCAAGTCATGCTCAGTACTCAACTGACACAGGTAGAGAGATAATTAGCTGCAGTCAAGCGTGCGCAAGCGCCGTACAATCGCTTTGAAAATTGAATAAATACGGGACCCACATGAAAAGAAATTAATTTTTTAATAGTACATCTAACTCTTTTTCAAAGTGATTGCACAGCCCTTACGCACTCCACGACTGTATATAGCATTACTCATATATCTCTTTATATATATAAAGTGACTATCTAACAGAAATTCGTGGTTTAATTGATTTTGTTGTAAGTTAACGCCTTCTTCTAAATCATAATTTCAAAACATTAATTTATTGTCATTTTAATAGTGATTTTTCATCTTCCATGGTTGGAAGCAGACGCAGCTCCTCATCTTCCAAACATGCCCTCTCCTCCCCTCCTCCCACCACCGCCAAACGATCCAAGGTACCCTTTTTTTCCTTTACAGTTGTCTAGGTGCATATGGTGTGTGAGATTTCTGGGTCCGTATGTTTGAGTTTTGTTTAATGTATGCATCTTGTTGGGGGAAGAACTCAAAAGTAGTTTGCGCGAAGCAAGCAAAGCGACTAAGCAATGGAGGAGGGGAAGCCATTGTCATCGCTAAAGACCAACAATGAACCCAAAAAGCCATTTACGGTGCTCACCCCGATCAACGACGATCTTCTCCACAACATTCTCTCCAGGCTACCGGCCTTTTCCTTCGCATCGGCGGCATGCGTTAGCAAATCCTGAAACCACCTCTGCAATCGCATGCTCCTATCTCGCCCTACGCTCGCCTCTTCTCTCTCTCTCAACCCCTCTCCCCGAGTAAAGTCATCATTCTTCATTTCTACCACTCTCTTTAAACCTTTTTCCTAAACCTTCCCTTTGCTTCCTTATGTGATAGGAAATTTAATATTCATGGATTTTGAAATTCATTTACTTGTAAATTAAAATTGTTTTATAAAAACAGAGTCTTTGAAATTATTTGCTTGAAATGGGCGATATTAGGAAAAAATAAGCTGAAAGTGATTGAATTGGAAATTTGGTTTGAGATTATTTACATGAAGCTACAATTGATTCAACTAGGGATAAGTAAATTTTCTTTTGTGCCAGCTTAATTTGTGAGTAATTTGATACTAGAAGATTTTGCAAATTGCTCTTTTGATTTTAATTTACCTGGCATTTTTTAATTTTATGTTGGAAATGACAGATTGCTGTAAAAGAGGTGCTCTCCGAGCCCATTTGGCCACATTTTGCTATCGCAAACATTGGCAGTGGATTCAGTTTGATTGATGCTTTTCGGCTTGTATGAATTCTCAGCTTCAGCAATATCTTTATCACTTATTGTATTTTTTTTTCATTATTGTTTCTCAAACTCTGACTCTTTAGGTAAAATAATTTCGAAGTTTTAGCTTTTGCATGTGCTCTTGAGTGTGTTTAAAATCTGGGTTTTTGTTTGAGTTGTGCATTTAGGTGGTTTTATTTTTTGTTCTGGGGTTGGTGGTGGATTTAGGTGGAGCTGCTGTGGAAGCTGATAAATCAAAGGCGGTCGACACTGCACTACATTCGAAGAAGCGTCCTACGAAAAAGTTGCATTGACCAAATCGAGTTCCAAAGCCACTTGGGGAAAGCTTCTTTCCCAGTGCTCTCAGGTGTGTTTTTCTTCTTTTCCTCATGTGCTTTCTCCGAAATCCTGATTATTTTGATGCGATCGTTGGTATATTGGGAAAATCAATGGAGAGGAAAGAATTACTTTTAGATGGCTGTTTGTTTCGGCCGCCTCAGCCTGTCGTGCCTCCTGGCCCACCAGCCTCAGCAATGTCCTCATATACAGTTTCAAGTCAGCCCCATGGTGCCTATCCATCTCAGCAATTTACAGCAGGTGGTCCTTTTGGGAATGCACCTGTGCCTCCTGTGCATTCCCAAAAGGTAACAGATAATTAGGTGCAGATGTGCATTGGGAACTTGATAAAAAGTTAGGTGCAGATGTGCATTGGTAATAGATAATTAGGATGCATGCTCCAATCACAGAGCATTGGGAACATGCCTTAGTCACAAATCCACCTGTGCCTCCTATTTCTCCGGCAGAGAAGACAACATATGGTGCAGATGCAGAGTATGAGAAATTCATGGCACAGATGAAATAGGTTAGCCCCTTTTCTCCAAAAAGTCAAAGAGGTATGCATGCCAGATCCATTTGCTTTAATTTGGTCTTACTAAATGAAATTTTGATTGATTATTGATCTTGGTTGAACTTGATAGCTCTGCCATCTTATGAAACTTGAGCCTGATCTGTTACTAACCATTTAGTCTTGTAGTTTTGTTGTTTCGGTTTAGTGGTGTTGAGTTTCTGCTGCTTATTTAATTAATTTTGATTCACAAGTGATATGTGCAGCAATCCAATGATTCCTTTAATTACATTGGAGCTTAGTAGGAAGGGCAAATAACTATATATTGTGGCAAGTGAATACGGTTTTTCTATTCCTGTGAGAGCTTATCAAACATTTACATCTATTAGAGTTTTTACTTTGTAAGTGTGATACATTGATGCAAAGAATGGGGATCTTAGTATTTAATCATGTAATTGAAAATTTTAGAGTTACTATTTGTAGTTGCATGTGTACATCTTAATGTGTAATTGTTTCTTCTGTGGACCTTCGCTTCTTATTCTTCTTTTTTTCTTTATAAAGAAACCTGCACAATCATAATACGATTGTGAAGCACTTGTAAAAGGGTTCAAGAGTTTGAAACTCCATGAAAAATAATTTATAAACTGTGTATCAGTTGACTATGATACATAAAAATGAAAATGTCGGACCAGAACTTTTTCTAGATTCAAAAAAAAAAAAAATTGAAGGATGGCATGTTTCTTTTTTCCCCCTTGATGTGTTAAGAGGGAAAAAGAGAGTGAAATAAAAGACTGAAATGTTCTCTTTTTCATATTAAGTTTGTCAAATAAATAGATGTACAAAGCTACGTATGGAAATCTTTACATAAGGAAAGTGGACTAATGTGATTGAGTCCTAAAATTAAGCTAATTACAAGATTTGTGCAATTCTGGATGTTTGTGTATTTTTGGTAGGAAAAAGGGAGTGAAATAAAAGACTGAAATGTTCTCTTTTTCATATTAAGTTTGTCAAATAAATAGATGTATAAAGCTACGTATGGAAATCTTTACATAAGGAAAGAGGACTAATGTGATTGAGTCCTAAAATTAAGCTAATTACAAGATTTGTACAATTCTGGATGTTTGTGCAGTTTTGGTAAGAGATCTGTCAATACTCCCCCTCAAGTTGGCGCATGGAGGTCCGTAATGCCCAACTTGCGCAAAAAATGGTGAAAAAGTTCCTGTCCCAAGGCTTTGGTGAAGATATCTGCAACTTGCTCACTGGAAGAAGTGTGGACAGCTTTGAGGAGGCCCGAGCGGATTTTGTCGCGGATGATATGACAATCAATCTCAATGTGTTTGGTGCGCTCATGAAACACAGGATTGTGTGCAATATACAGTGCAGATTGATTGTCACAATGCAAAGTGAAAGGCTCAAGATGAGAGACACCAAGCTCAGTAAGAAGCTGTTTTAACCAAGTGAGTTCACAAGTGGTAACGACCATAGCGCGATATTTAGCTTCAGCCAAAGAGCGAGCAACTGTACTCTATTTCTTAGTGCGCCATGAGATTGGACTGGTGCCTAACTGAATAAAGTAGCCGATGGTGGAGCAGCGGGTAGTAGGACAATTGGCCCAATCAGAATCAGTATAAGCAGTGACATGTGTACTGGTGGCGGAAGAAAAAAGGATGCCTTGGCCGGGACAGCCTTTGATGTAGCGAAGAACTCTGGTGGCTGCAGTCATGTGGGGAACCTGAGGAGCATGCATGAATTGACTGAGGGTGTTGACTGCATAAACAATGTCTGGTCTGGTGATGGTTAGATAGATGAGGCGGCCAACAAGACGACAATAAAGGCCAGGATCAGGGAGGAGGTCACCATCTTGAGTATTAAGCTTCAAATGTTGCTCCATAGGGAACGGGGCAGTCCGAGCACCAAGATGGCCACTGTCATAAAGAATGTCAAGAGCATATTTGTGCTGATTAAGAAAGATACCTTCGAGAGAGCGAGTAACTTCAAGGAACCAAGATCCTTTGTCTTGAAGTGAGTGGCAAGGATTTTCTTGAAGATCTCAATCTGAGAGAGGTTGTTACCAGCAACCAGGATGTCATCAACATAAACAAGCACAAGAGTGATGCTAGTGGAAGTGATGAGAGTGAACAAACAAGGATCTGCCTGAGACGAATGAAAACTTGCATCAAGAAGCACAGAGGTTAGTTTAAAAAACCAGTTTCGGGAGGCTTGTTTGAGGCCATAGAGGGATTTTCTGAGGTGGCAGACGCAGGTCTCCCCCTGAGGACAATATCCGGGTGGTGGGGTCATGTAGACTTCTTCATCAAGATCGCCATGTAAGAAGGCATTGTTGACGTCAAGCTGATGAATAATCCAATTTTTTGTAGTTGCAACTGCCAATAAGCAGCAGACCGTGGTCATTTTGGCGACCGAAGCAAAAGTTTCATGATAATCAAGACCTTCAACATGAGAGTATCCTTTGGCAACGAGCCGAGCTTTGTACCTCTCGATGGAGCCGTCAGCTTTGAGTTTGGTTTTGAAAACTCATTTGCACCCAATGGGTTTTTTACCAGGAGAAAGAGGCTCAAGAGTCCAAGTGGAATTATACTCTAAAGCACGAAACTCAGCAGTCATCGCCTCGCACCAGTGAAAGTGGCGGATAGCATCAGAATAGCATGAGAGTTTAGTACAAGAGGTAAGAGTAGTCAAATAAGTAATATGAGAGGAGGAAAAACGGGAATATGAAAGGAAAGCAGACAAAGGGTGAGCAGTACCTGAAGCCGGTGAAGCAGGTGTAGATGCCGTGGGTTCTGCATGTAAGGTGGGGCAAATATAGTCGTGAAGGTAGGCAGGACGAGTGACGGTGCGGCGAGGGCGAGGAGTTGGTGGAGATGTATTGGACAAGGTCGTGGAAATTGGGGAATCAGAGGAGGCAGGGGAGTCAGGAGGAGCCGGAGAATCAGGCGAGTCAGGAGAGGGAGACACAAGAGGTTCAGGGACGGGAAAAGGAATGATAAGAGCGGGAAGAGAGGGAGTGTCAGGGAGATATTGAAAATGGAAGGTTTGTTCATGAAATGTGACGTCTCCAGAGTATAAGACGGACTGAGTATTGAGATTGTAGAGCTTGTAGGCTTTATGTGTGCTTGGGTAGACAAGAAAGACACATTTGGTGGCACGGGGAGAAAACTTGTCACGGTGATTGCTGAGAGTTTGTGCATAACAAAGACACCCGAAAATACGAAGATGATCATAATTGGGTGGTTTAGTGCACAAAATTTCAAAAGGGGATTTATTTTGGAGAGTGTGACTAGGGGTGCGGTTGATGAGGTATGCTGCGGTGAGGACACAATCACCCCAAAAAGATATAGGCAAGTGTGCTTAAAAATGGAGGCTGCGGGCAACATTTAGAAGATGCCGGTGTTTACGCTCTGCAACACCATTTTGTTGTGGAGTTTCTACACAGGTACATTCATGAATGATGCCGTGTTGGTGGAGGTGTGTTTGAAATTTATGGGAAAGAAATTCTTGTCCATTATCAGTTCTAATAATTTTGACGGTAGTGTTGAACTGATTACGGACGAGAGCGAAGAAATGCATTAAATGGGTGTAAGCTTCAAATTTAAAACGCATAAGATATATCCATGTGGTGCGAGAAAAATCATCAACAATTGTGAGAAAATAGTGAGCTCTACATAGAGATGTGGTGTGATAACCATCCCAAATATCACAAAATATACGATTAAAATGAGAATCACTTTTATTGGCATAATTGGAAAAAGGTAATCTTGTGTGTTTAGAACGAGCACAAACATCACATTCAGAAAGAGTACAAGGAGAATTAAAAATACTGGGAATGGTGAAACTAGAGGGATGACCTAGACGTTGATGCCATAAGGTCTTATTTGAAATAGATTGAGCAGCAAAAATGACGGGAGGGTCGGGGCGATACACGTAGAGCCCATTGCATAGATCACCCGCTCCAATCGGCTTCACCGATTGAGGGTCTTGAAATAAACAAGTGTTAGAGGAAAAAGTAATAACACAAGAATTATGAAGGGCAATTTGGGAAACTAAAAGTAAATTAAAGGACAAAAGGAGAACATAAAAAACATGTTTTAATGTGAGAAAGGGAGAGAGAATGAAAGAACCCAGCCCTTTGGCTGGGATATCTTGCCCTGTTTGGAGCCGAATGTGATGAGGGGAATCAAGGGGCTTCAAATCGGCAAAGGCAGATCGTTGGTGGCAGATGTGGTGGCTCGCACCACTGTCTATTACCCAATGGAGGTGCTGATTGAAGGAGAAATTGGAGGGGGAGAAGAGATTACCAGCAAAATTCGTGGGAGAGGAAGCAAGTGGAGGTGGCGACGGAGAGAGAAGGCTGAGCAATTTCTGGTACAGCTACGGTGGGAGGGAAACCAGGTTCGCAGTCGATGGGGGTGGCCCTAAGACATATGGCTTCGATTTGGTGGTGCGAGGTTCTCGGCCTGGAGGGTACCCAATGAGGGTCCAGCAACGGTCACGCGTGTGGCCATCTTTGCCACATGCGGTGCATTTAAGAGGAGGCCGTGGCCGAGCAGCAGTGCGGGTAGCCATGGCCATGGTTTCGGATGATGATGGTTGGAGGTTGAGGAGCCTTTGTTACTCTTCTTGAAACAAGATGGAAAAAACTTTACTGATGGAGGGGAGCGGATCCATGGCAAGAATTTGGGTGCGAAGAGGAGCAAAGGAATCATTGAGCCTAAGAAGGAATTGGAAAACACGTTCATCATCAGCTTGTCGTTGCATATCTGTGAGGTCAGTTGCGGTTTGGAGATGGCTAAGTTCATCCCACAGCTGTTTGATTTAGTTGAAATAATCATGGACAGAGTTTGTGGTTTGGTGCAGGGAGGAGAGGGCTCTTTTTAGGTGATAGATGCGGGCATTGTTTCCATGGCAGAAACGGGAAGAAAGATCAAGCCAGACAGCGCGGGGGTCGGTATGATATTCGAGGGAATTGGTGAGTGAAGGGCTGATGGAGTTGAGGATCCAGGTAAGGACCATATCCTTTGTTTGGTTCCACTGAGTATATTCTGGTTTGGTTGGTTCAGGAGGTGTGAGGGTGCCGTCGACAAAGCCAAGTTTATTCTTGGCATTAAGGGCTCTGGTCATGGCTTTTTGCCATTTAGGATAGTTGTCGCCAGTGAAAAGGCCATTGACAAGAATTAAACTAGGGGAATCCGAAGGGTGAAGAAGATAAGAGGAGGCCTGGAATTGGTGAGGTGTGGGTGTCGGCCATGGCAAAGGGGTTGGATCTTTTCTTTAGGCTGATACCATGTTAAGAGGGAAAAAGGGAGTGAAATAAAAGACTGAAATGTTCTCTTTTTCATATTAAGTTTGTCAAATAAATAGATGTACAAAGCTACGTATGGAAATCTTTACATAAGGAAAGTGGACTAATGTGATTGAGTCCTAAAATTAAGCTAATTACAAGATTTGTGCAATTCTGGATGTTTGTGTATTTGTGGTAAGAGATCTGTCGATATGATGAATGATGGTGAGGCTAAAAACAAGATTATTTTGGTTTCATCTTTAGTTCCTGCATGGTTACTCATGTGAGTTAATACCATCCAGATTTGGTAAAAAAATGAAGAGTAAAAGCAAGACTGGCACGACAAAATAATCTGAGAAAAAGAGAGTTGGTTTTCAGTACTACAATTTTTTTTTTTTTTTTAGTAAACGGGCGTTAACCTTCATTAAGAGAGGACTTACAAAATTGATTTGAAAAATAAATCAATTACAATCATTAATATCTTCCCAGTACACTTTCGTGACTGACATGGTCTAGTCCAGATAGTAAATCTCTAAAGACCTAGATCTTTAGAGAAAATACAACATCTGTCCACGATAGAGATTACAAAACTCCATACCCCGACTAAGCAGGGCAGGGTATACCAAACCTCAACAACCCCGTCAACGTGGAGGGGGGACTAATACTCCATTCGGACTAAAGTCTGAAGGGACTAATTTTTTTAAGATTTTTATTAACCTAGAAACTACATTACACAAAGAAAACTACTAAGAAAAACATTGCAACAAAAGAAAACAGAACACAGAGGTTGCTGTGTTCTAGACTACAGTTGATAATGCTTTTTTCCCTTTATCTAGATCACTTGTAACGTTATCATGCAGTGATGGATGTAATTATCTGTCTCAAACTACACTTACAATTTCCTTTATATATGCTAATATATTTTTTGCATATAACTAGAATTAAGTGCATGTGTCTTATTGCTGCATAATTTTTGTTGATATATTGTTTTTACAATTCTTAACTCTTTCATTGTTATGATCTAAAATTTTGACAGGCTAATGTTTCATGGAGATCTTGTGAAACTTATTTCTGTGGTAGTTTCTTATTACTTTCTAGAGAATGTCTGTTTTTCCATTTTTCTTTCTTTTTATCAGCTATTTGAACTTTTTGCAGTATTATGTCACTGATTTTTTTTGTTAACATCTTCATTTGACTTTTTTGGGTTCCTAAGTTTTTGTGGCTGATTGTGATTCAAGTCAGCACAATCAGGATCATGAGGATCATGATGACTCTGATCATGAGTCACGTCCACGAGGTCCATGTTCATACAAGTGTCTAATTGCTATTAACTTTGGAAAAGCAAAGGGTGGTCTAAAGGAGGCGTTAAAAATTGAACTCAACGTGTATTTGATTGAATGATATTTTATTTTTAACTAATGTTTTTATATTCAGCATTATGTCTTAAATTATTAAATAAAATCAATCATTTTTATAAAATATATATTATTTTTTATAAATAACCATTTCATAAAACTAAGCAAACGTGCTTTGCACGTTGCTCCTACCTAATATATAAATAAATATATATATATATATATATATATATATATATACACGAAATTTATTTTAATCAGATAATAGTAGCACTCAAACCCAAGTGAAATCTCTTGTAATGCCTGAATTTTCATTTGCATGCCTTTATATTCATCACTGTCAGTGTTAGGTATTTCAATGCCTGCGCGCGCCGTGTAATATTTTCAAAACCATTTATTGTAATATATAAGACGACCCTGCATTAATTTTGTAAGTTAATTCGTTGTTTTATATATGCTGATCACCTAGGAATATCGTCTAATTAATACGCCTTGAGAATCTAAAAGTGGTCCCTTATATATATTAGTTAATTAGATGAGGTGATCAACTTATTAATTCTCCCGTTTTGAAAAATCAGAATCCTACGCGGTCCTAACGACCTAATTATACATATACACACACTAGGAAACAGTCTCGGATGCATTAGCCCAAGGGTGTATCTGATATAATGATTTAAATAAAATAAAAATAAAAAAGTTAGTAGTTTATTTGTCTAGAAAAAAATATAAGATTAAAAAAAGACAAAAAATCAAGATTAAAAAAAAAATCTAAACTTCAGCAAAGTATGAGTATTGGTCCATATCTATATTAGATTATCTATTTATTCTCTATATAATAATAAAATATTATTAATTTTTTATTTAAAAAAATTGAAACAAAAAGAAATGAAAATGAGTATACTGTCAAAATAAAAAGTACATAAAAAATAGACGTCAATTCATGTGCGCCACGGGACTATTAAGAGCTTTTTAATAAAATATAATCTTTCATTAAATTCTACAATAGAACTATATATCAAATGATTAAGGATTTTAAAGATTTTTGATAAAATCATACTTAAAAACTTAATAGAAAAATAATAAAAATTAACATAAAAATAATAAAAAAATACTATTTATAATTAGATAGGTAATTATTATAATAGATTATATATATATATATATATATAATATATGGGACCACTTTTTGCATTCCCAAGGTATTAATTCTCCCGCTTTGAAAAATCAGAATCCTACGCTGTCCAAAGACTCCAAACGACCTATATATATATAGTTAACTATGAAAATTTAATTATTGTTTTTTTATCCAAATAATAATCTTTATGGTGAGATATTGGACGGTCAAATATATCAAATCAAAACGTATTAGTATATATATAAATATATATATAGATATATATATATATATATATATGACCGATACACCTTGACTTTCCTGATTTGATCATAATCCTATTAATCCAAAGCTACTAAATTACTGGCCATGCACGGTTGAACTATCTGATCAATGTGATCGTCAATTATCAGGCAATTTTCTACTGACAAAGTAATTAAATTATCTTTCCTCTATTTATCCTAATTGAAACTACTAATTAAGGCTATGTTAGGTTGCTGATATCATCTCATATTACTTTACTATTATTTATAAACAGTCATTAATATTCATAAACAGTAGATTATTATTTACAAATTATTTATTACTAATTCATTACTATTCACATATGATTAATATATATGAAATATTTTTAACATCTAAATGCATCCCAAGTGACCACAAATTTCAATAGACAGTGCTAGGGCCACCAATAGGTGTCCCGACAATGCCCACCTATAAGGAAGTAAAAGGAAAAATCAACATCAGGAGAATTCATGGAGATAATGTCTCGGTGATTTTAGATTTTTCCAATTTCAATTGACGTACGTAAGAATATAGACCCTTACTCAGAAAAAACAAAACAAAAAACTCAAGGGAATCTGGCAGAAAGTAAGTACTCACGCGGAGAGCGAATATGCCATGCATGCACGCTACGTGAATCTATATATAATTCGATCTCCCAGAAAAGACAAATTAGTTTATTAATTGGCAACTTTTTTATGAATCTGACTCTATTTCTTAATTCATAGTTGTAAATAAAATTATCTTTTTGAGATATTAATTAGCATTATTTTTTAGATATTCTATGAGTACTCGTGCGTCATGTAGTGATCATGTTATTTGCTTTCTATTCAAGTACTTCATGGAAAAGCCAAAAACAAAACTCTTTTTGCATTTAAAAAAACGATTATCGATATTGCATGTTTTGCAAGTTCATGATCCAAGTAAACTTTCGTTCTATGGGTTTAATGATGATCTGATCGAAAACCAACATATATAAAGTGAAATTAGATGGAGAACACAGCAAATCATTAGTTTATTAGTTTGGCACCCTTAATATTGTGTACACGTGATTTAAAGGCCAGGAGACAGTACTACAA
The DNA here is from genome assembly GCF_001411555.2 of Juglans regia. Taxonomy (NCBI): domain Eukaryota; kingdom Viridiplantae; phylum Streptophyta; class Magnoliopsida; order Fagales; family Juglandaceae; genus Juglans; species Juglans regia. Next base: position 14,638,380 of record NC_049915.1, on the reverse strand, counting down.
CAGAGTCGAGCTAGCTTTCGCAACATAAATTATGTACATATATGTACTACACATGGAAGAACTTGGAAACGGCAACAACGAGGAAGGAAACGGCATAGAGCAGCCAGACTGTAAGTTTGAGGCACAGAGGAAAGGGAATGGTTATGGCTATGAAAAAAGCTGTGACTGCAAAGAAGATGCCAACTTCATACAGCACACGGGCTATCACCGGGAACTTGAAATTAATGAAGTGGCTAACCAAACAGGAAGTAAAGCATAATGAGACAGTGAAAGAGAAGAGGTTAAAGGTGGGAGAGAAGTTGGGATGAAGTTGGACGGATGTGAGAGCTACACCAATGGCAGATGATAAGCAAAATGCCACTATTATCGTAACCCAATCCTTGTTGTTTTGATTACCCACTTCCAGAACAAGTACCCGTTGAGCTACTACTGCTTGTGCTTCTGTGTCGACATTTGGTGGTAGTACTACCGGAGGCCGTGGCAGCGACATGACATCATGATGTTGGGGGAGAAATCTCTGAAAATGCAAAAGCGATTGTGTGTAAAACCAGAGGAAAAACTCTTGGAAACGACGTACAATACTCATTTTCAGGTAGAGGCCAGCAGGACAGTAATTCGGAGCTATCTAATTCCTTATCACAATGACCCTAGAATTGCCGATGAGGGGATACGGATTTACAGATCTAGAGTTGGTGGTATTTATAAATATAGAATTCGTGATATAGAAGAAGACTTTTGTTGTTTAGTACTATTATATATTAAGCAAAAGACTAATCCAAAGTAAGTAATGCCGGCGACGTATGACAGTAGAGACCATTTAATGAGATTCGCCAAGTCGCAATAATATTTTTTTAACCCCTACGTGAGTCTACACCGACGTACAGTAAAATAAGGTGGCTGATTGACAGTGGCAAATGTTTTATATATATATATATATATATATATATATGCTTGATGGGTTAGGAGTGAAAGCAGAAACAAAGAAACAATTAACTCGGGAAGGTAGGAAACGCCACGAATAAACCATACTCAAGGATGGATCGATGCAAGCATTTTAAGTTTTTCTTGAGAAATCAATTTTGGGAACCTAAAAAAGATTACTAGATCGAAGAAGAATTAAAGCTGATTTAAGAAACAAAAAACGTAGAATCCACATCAAAAACTTAATTTATTCGATCGGTTTGAAAAAGTCTTACCGATCAAATGATAAAATAATAATTAAAGGAATAATAGTTACAGTCGTAAGTGTGTAATTATTATGTAATTATTTTTAAAAAAATGAATAAATACATGATTCAAATGCAGTGACGGACCTACATAGGGGCAGGGGGCCATGGCCCCACAAAGTTTGAAAAAAAAAATATGTATTAGTCTTTTTATGATTTAATATGATTATATTATCTTATATTGTGTTAGTTTCCTCTCTAAAAAATTATATTAGCCTCATTTATAAAATTATTTTGATCTTATAAATTATTTTAACTCAAAAATAGAATAAAAAATATTTTATTATAATTTTAGCTTTGCTCCACCCCTACAATAAATTTCTGGTTCCGCCACTGTCTAAATTAAATTAATAGTGGACCTCACTCTTTTTTAAAGTGGTTACACGGTCCTTGCACACTCTACGACTATACGTAACATTACTCTAATAATTATAATTTGATTTTGAAATAAAGATAAAATCATTTAACTGAAAGTCCTAACATACTCAAATCCCATGCACACACGCACAAAGGTCTTCCTATTTCTTTCGATCAGAACCTCAGAAGTCAGAACTCAAAATTGCGTTTTTTTCTGCTAAATTCAAGACTGCAGATCAAAAGGAGTCCAACCAGCTTGATCAAGTCGAAATTTAATAACTCTGCACTATATAATACATTATCATTTACTATATTATATTATATAATTTAGAAATGCTTTAATCATAAAGATATCTCATAACAATAAACTCACAAACTAACATGTCATCATGTTGCACGTTAGATTGTAAATTAGCAACTAATTTCATTGTAAAGTACTAGATTTAACATAACATATGATGAAGTCATGATATCAATTTGTGGTTTTATTTTTATAGAATTTCTTTGTGATTATAACACTTATCTTATCTTATTGTTTATATTTTTTTATGATCAGTTATGTCACACTATATTCTATATTCTAATTGTATATGGATTTGAAGTAATAAATCAATTACATATTCTTATTATTTTTTCATTTACATTTGTTAAACTAGCGGTGAAAGACTAATCAAGAGCGAGGATTCATCATCATCCACCCTATAATTATCCTATTTTTAATTCCTTTCTCATTATAAATTTATAGATTCGAGACCTTAGTCTTATAATATATGTGAATCTCTTGATAAGAATATTGCTAATGTGCGTGGCCATTATAACATTACTACTAGAAAAATAAGTATTTGTGATGAATTATTTATACTGAGAATGATTATTTATGATAAAAATAAATTCATTTTAATAAAAAAATAATTATTTTTATAAAAAATAACTAATCACAAATAAAAAAATTTCATTCTCTTTTTTTTTTTTTTGTAATGCCTCATGCATGCATGTGTATATATACGTTCATTATAAGGCTTGACAAAGTCAAATGTTTCGTGAAAGATTATATATATATAATTTGCTGAATGAACTGTCAATTAATAAATTCTAGCTTATCGTCAGATATATATTTGATTAGAAGCAATGTATAAATTATAACTGTAAAAGAAAGTAAAAGAAAGGACAATAATTAGGTGAGTAGGCACTAGGCAGAGGCAGGCAACTCGTACGGAATCTACGGATTACAGGATATCAAATATAAAAATATCATTGACTGTCTTTTTTTAACTCGATCTAACCCTAGTTGATTTTGTCTTTTTTTTTTTTTTTTTCCTTTTTTTTATATGTAATTTTTTAACATTTTTAAAGATTTAAAAAAATCATAATATTATTAAAAAATATTTACTTAATCATTAAATTAAAAAATAAAAAAAAAAAACTACCAGCTGTATCCCAACAATTTCCCTAATATATATAGGAGGAGTTTTTGACTAATGCTGGCAACCATCGATGCAGGAGACAGTTGACTACTTTTCAATCCGCTTAACTGTTAGATTATTGAAAAAAACAAAAAAACCAAAACAACTACTCCCACACGTACACGTGTGGTTCTGTGCATACAGGATAATCTTATACAATCTCTTTAATTTTTATATATTATATTTTTTAAAATTTTTTAATTTTTTATATTTTTTTAAAATATTTTTTAAGTTTATTCTTTTTTAAAATAATTCAATTCTCCTATCTACTATTTCTATATTCAATATTTGATAAAAAAAATAATTAAAATTAAAAAAAAATCTTATATATAAAAATAATATAAATAATAAGAAATTATATATAAAAATTATATAAATAATAAGAAGTTATATATAGTACTATCAAGTATTCAAGTCGAACTCGGCGTGTGTTGCACGTACAAAAGTCAAATGCAACAAATCAATTTTGAGATCGTCAAAAGTGAAAAGGCCAGAGTCCAAACTTCAAATTGAACTTAATAAATAATCATGCTAGCTCTATCTATATTAGAGTAATTGAATTAAACTATATGTCATGATCATCATCACATGATCATGTTTATGGTATAGCTAGGAAGAGAGAGGCTCTAACTTATTTCTTTTATGTTTTTTTTTTTTCAGTTATGTCACGCCATGTTCACATGCAGTACCATCACTACAAGAGATTTCGTCTCAAATTATTTTTAAAGATAAAAAAATTTCATCTCTATTTTATCTCGAAAAGACCAGCTCAAACGGTTTTTGGAAACGAAAATTAAAAAATCATTTTTAGAGACGAAATTGGGGGAGCCAGTTGAAACTGTTCGAACAAAAAAAAAATTTAGACGAATCAATTTCATCTTAAAACATTATTAGAATGGAATATTTCTCAGTTCGAACCAGCAAGTCCTTTCGAACAATATGAAATTTTGTTTTAAACTAATTACCATATTTGATCATGTTCGAACGAACGGAGTGGTCGAACTGATTTTATACGTTCGAACTAATAAATTTTTCAACACAACTTGTGTTCGAACATATATTATGTCCGTTCGAACATATATTTTATTTTCGGAAATTATATTTGTTCGAACAGGGTTTTGCATATTAATGTTGTTTGAACCAATATTTTATTTTCGAACGATCGTACGGACTGTATTTCTCGGTTGTTATTCGAATGGGTTAGTTTTTGTTCGAATGTGTCTTTTTTGTTCAAATGGGTTTATAAATGGTAATTTACAGTTCAAACTGGTTATTTACCATTCAAACCATATTAATCATACAAAACATAATTTAATTAATAATACCATACTAATATTACACAAATTGTAATTCAAACATCAATTGTTCAAATGTTTTGAAATATCATAATATAAAGGCAATTAAAGAAAAAATAAATTTTAAGATTGTGGTGGTGGCATAAAGTTTTGGGACATCATTGACTGCAACTGTTCAAACACAACTTTTTGTACCTCCGTCCACAGTCTCTTCTGCATGTTCTCTTCTAATCTTGCCTCTAAATCAGCTGTTTGATCTAATCGGGTTAGCAATTCTTTTTCCTTGGACCTCAATCGTTCTATCTCATGTGTTGCTTCCTCCAATTCATTAGTCTTGTCGTCATTCTATGTGGCTCAAGCAACGTCCTAGGCCCCTCAAATATCCAAAACATGATCCAACAACTTGAGAAATGATTTGAGCATCGTTGACAGATGATTAATCAGATGGATTCGAAGCAATTTCCTTAAGATATAACATCTTTTCCTACAAAAACAAAAACATTAAAGTTAGTATAAGCAATAGAAATATTATTAGACAATGGAATTAAAGAAATTTAAACTTACATAATTTGCCTCTACTTCGGAACTGATCCAAACACCATCACGATTTTTATGTACTTTAGCATACGACTAGATCAAATATAGTCAGCAGTACTTTCTTCTTCCTACAAAAGGAAAATCTATATTAAAACTTAAATCAGAAAAGTGTATTATATGTTAATATTTAACAGGGACGAGAATAACTTACATTTTTTAGACAAACGATGAAAAGATCGAGAACCCGCATAATGGTATATCGTTAATTTTGATCTATTTGCTTAGTTCACAGTACTCCATTGCTAAGAAAATTATGTTTATATGTTTAATACATCTATCATATACTATTAAAAAAAGATAGCAGCGAAATTACCTAATAAGCAGGATCTTCAAATATATCACAAATCTTCTCCCATTTGTTTGGTGGCATTGCTTGTAATGGATTTTGGCGTGTCTCTGTTGTAATACTGAACTTCTTATAATGTGCATGGCATCGACCATTGTACCTCTGGAATGCATTCGACATCAGTTCCTCAACCGTTAATCAATCCTCTCGTTGGCCAAAATTAAGTTCAAACTCATCTTTTTAAAAATTATAAACAATTAGTATAAATACAAAGTAATTTTAAATTAACGTGTTATATACTTAGTTCTTTGAGATGTAGTTTATTACCAAGCAACGATTTTTGATGTAGTCTTTCACATCTTGAGAAACTTTAGACTAGGAGGATGTAGCCATCAGTACATACGTGCGATTAAGCATACCAACATAAGAAGAAAGCCATGTTGCTGAATCTCCAGAGCCACCAGTATGATAATCAGAAATATCGACTTTAATTTTACCAACTTTCTTTACTTTCTCTATGCAAACACCCCTCATTCTACCTTGACCTTGGCGCTGGCTTACAACAACTATATATACAGTAATTAAAGCATATATTTTAATTAAATTATTTTATTTTATAGATATATATTACTTAAATCGAGCATAAAATGTGGTATTTAATTTGAGAGAATACCTTATTCTGGATCTAGTGATGTTGGCCCACTATTGATGGCAGGTAAACCACAAGAGGAGCCAGTAATGGATGGGGATGGTGCACGTGTGTTGTTTTCCGTTCAGGAGGCATATCTGTTTGAAATTGTAATAAATTATTATTCGAACAAACATGACAAATATTTATAAGAATAATACTTACAAAAATCTCTGTTTAAAATTCATTCACTATCAATTTTGTTGGACCAATCACCCTCATCCTCACTTGGCACTTCAGTTGATTCATTTTCTTCCTACATTTCACCCTTAATTAATTCGGGTTGAACATCTTCTCTACGCAATGGGACCATGTCATATTAGCTTAGATCAACAAATAAATTGATACCTGATTCATTTTCTTGATATCCTTCTTCATTTGTTGGACTATCAACTTCTTCATGTAGTTTATATGCCTCTGAAATGTAATCATATACATTTCTTGGCGCAAACTTCTCCACTACTCGCCATGGATTCCCGTACTCCGGATCATCTTAATAAAAGCTTGATTCGCTTGGCAAGTGAGAACAAAAGTATCGTCTTCATACCAAGTGCGAAATGTATTGGCCCTTACAAAATATTCATTGTTACGCACTCTCAACCTAAGATTTGAGACATCCCACCAATTACATTTAAACAGCCAGACCATATATCCCGCTATGTTATCTTCCACAATTCCGTAGAAATCAATGTTATCATCTCCATCGCTTCCTTCAAGTACGATCCCACAATTTTGAGTTTTCATATATCGTTCTCTATTAGTTGTGTGAAATCTATATCCACGCACCAAACATCCTTAGTATTGGATGGCCCGTCAGGACGAACCACATGCAGAGCATACAGTTCTAGCGAGATTTCTTCTGAATTTTCACCATATTTCGATAGAAATCTGTTATATTATTATAGTTATATCAATGTTACATAGAAATCTGTGGAGTTTAGTAGTATGTAGTTCATATTATAAGATGGGACTTTATAGTAATACCGTATGTTCAAACCACAAGGCAAATTCCTCTTCATGCATCTTTTCTAAGTCAGTTACACCATTCGTGCAAAGTAGTTGTATATGTTTGTTGCGCATATTCATGTGAACTATTAATTTGTAACAAGTAATACTATATTATTATACATTAACTTAAATTAGATACTATTTATTTAGAGGATCATCACTAACCTCAAGTAGTTGTCAATCTCTGCACAATTATTCAAGACATACTATCGACTCTTTCCCTCACCCACATATGTCATAACCCCCTACTATCGACTCTTTCCCTCACCCACATATGTCATAACCCCCTTGTGCGCCTACGAGACGTACGGTCTAAGAAAATATGAAAAATGCCGATGAGTCTCCCATTTTTCCACCTTCATAATTTCGATCTGGTCTCATAAATCTAGTATCAACCCCACGGAAATACATTGAATAAAAAGTATGTCACTCATTATCAATGTATGGCTCTGCAATTGAACCTTCTGGATGAGCTTTATTCCCCATAGATCGCTTAAATTTTTCCAAAAATAGTTCTATATGATACATCTATCTATACTGAACTGGGCCAGCGACTAAAGCCTCACGAGGTAGGTGCACTGCCAAATAAACCATTACATCAAAGAATGAAGGCAGGTACAAACTCTCCAATTTGCACAATATCACTGCAATGTCAGTTTCCATTTTTAATAATACATCAACTTTCAACGTTCTACTACAAATGTCCCTGAAAAATCTCCTAATTCTGTGAGAGCTATATGAACATCTCGAATAAGCTTTCCACACACACCAATCGGCAACAGACGCTACAGAAATACATAACAGTCGTGACTTTTAAAACCAGTTATATTCCAATCATGTGTTCAAACACATCTTGACATGTTTGAAGTATAGACATTGGGTAATTTGATTTCATGAACCAATAACATAATTTATTTCTCTCATCATTTGAAAGTGTATATCATCCAATGGGCATATAGGTTGACGACCCATTATCTTGTAAATGCAACTACGATCTTATCCCCAACTCTTTTAAATCTTTACGAGAGTTAGCTGTATCTTTTTTCTTCCCTCCTATTGACATCAGATTGCTAAATATATTCTCACATATATTTTTCTCAATGTACATAACATCTAGATTGTGGCGCAATGTCAAGCTAGACCAGTATGACAACTCCAAAAAAATACTTTTTTTTTTGTACAATTCAACTCCACAGCTTGTCGCTTTCTCTTTCGAACTCATGTATCTTTCTCAAAACTATTTTCTGAAACATCCTTCAACTGCACGGTAATATCATTCCCACACAACTCTGGCGATGATGACTTGCGCTCAACCCTTCCATCAAATATCGCTCTACTTGAACGCCATCTATGATCATGTGGTAAATACGACGGTGTCTCATGAAACATAATTTCCTACCATTTGTCAACCATTGAGACTGTGTATCTTTATTGCAAACAAGACAAGCCATTTTATCTTTTATGCTCCACCCAAACAAGTTTCCATATACTAGAAAATCATTCATTGTCCACATCACTGCAACATGCATCTTAAACTCCCGCGACGAGACCGCATCATATGTACTAACACCCTGATCCCACAACTCTTTCAACTCGACAATTAGTGGTTGCAGATATACATCTAATTCATTCCCTGGTGAGCTTGGCCCTTGTGGTAAGTTATAGGGTATTAATATGACAGGCCAAGTACTATGAGAAATGCTCATGTTCCCAAATGGATTAAAACCATCTGTTACTAAACCAAGACATACATTGCGAGATTCTTCGGCAAACCATGGATACTCGACGTCAATTTTCTTCCATTGTAAAGGATTTGCAGGATGCGAGAGGAAGTTTCCATTTTAGATTATTTCTGTGTGATGTCAAGACATATCTTTCGCAATCAACTAGGACATAAACAATCTTTGAAGTCGAGGAATCAATAAAAAATGTCTTAACACTTTTTGGGGTACATTATGTTTATCGGATGTCCATCTTGACTCATGACACACTGAAGATGAATCAAGTTATGCATATTGCTGCCAGAAGAGAACACAATCATTTTTACAAGCGTGAATGATATTATAGTCAAATCCTAGTCGCTTCAATTGCTTCGCTTCATAAAAATTATGGGGTACTACGTCATTCTGAGGAAGAGCCTCTTAAATAATTCTAGCAACATGTCGATGGCCTTAGCAGAAATATGACAAATAGACTTAATATGGAGCAACCTCACCGTGAAAGACAACTTGCTATGATGGGTGCACCCCTCGTACAACTCTCGTTGTGCATCCTCCCACTATCTTCCAAAGTTTCCATTTCCCTCAAATGATTGTGTAGATGTTCCTTCTCCATCCCTCGTCCCAAATATTCTTGCACCCAGATCGCCTAACATCTCCGTCATATCCTTTCCATTATCATCACTGTCATCAGAAGCATCCACATTAATGTCGTCCATGTAAATGCTGTTACCCTCCTCCATTTGATTGGGCTGACTGTTAAATCTCACTTCTTTAGGAAATGGTTTGCCATGTAAGACCCAATGTGAGTATTTAGGATCGATTCCATTTACAAATAAATGATCATTCACTACCACCAAATTGTAAGAATTAAAATTTTTGCACTTTTTGCACAAACATCTTATAAATCCTCGACTATCAGTACTCATGTGAGCAAACTCTATAAAAAACTTCACCCATTGTGCATACTCCTTAAAGTCTCCCCCAAGTCTATCTCCCAACAATATCCAACTCTTATCCATTATATTTGTGTTACTCGTCAGCTATCTATAAAAAAAACTCAATTCATGAGATAAACACTGTCAATAATATGTTCATACTTGTTTACCATCTATTTTATATGGTAGTTGATCTTATCCCATTCAATATACTACCATCTATATTGCATATATACTCAATCCAAAACTCTAATGTTAGTAAAAATTTTAGCAATATTTCCCTGCAATTCTCCAAGTATACAGGTCACGATAAGTCATCGACCCTATTCATGGGCCGAGAAACTTACAGACCACATATCCGAAGAATGTAAGGAAATACTGAACTAAAATTTTAATTGACTAACACAAAAGTTTAAACTAAATATATCTACCATATAGATGATAGAATCCCAAGCTGTCCACTTTGGACAATTCAAGAGTTGTACCCAAGTATTCTCTAAGAGAATATTTGGCCATAACTCTCGAACGGGGTCTAAGGTTCAACTGCATATAAAAATAACTCTAAATTAATCCAACACCTAAATAGTAAACCAACCCACTAGTAAACCAACTCCTACAATTATTAAATTTGAAATCAAATCACATTCCAAATCACAAATACGTTACAAAATTACATCACAAATCATCAATACTATTATTATTATTTTATAAGTATAGATTTTAATTTACGTATTAATTTTAATTCTATCAAAAAATATTTTTTAATTATACATTATTGTTTTTTAATTAAATATTTTATAAGTATTAATTGTAATTTAAGTGCAAAATATTTTTTAAGTATACATTATTGTTTTTTAATTAAATATTTATAAGCAATAATTTTAATTAAGTATTAATAATTCCTATGTTTATTACATTTTAAGTATTAATTTTACTTTAAGTGCAAAATATTTTTTAATTATACATTATAGTTTTTAATTAAATATTTTATAAGTATTAATTTTAATTTAAGTATTAATAATTCTTATCTTTATTACATTTTAAGTATTAATTTATGTATTAATAATTCTTAAGCTTTTTATATTCTAAGTATTATTTTTATATATCTTATTAGTTTTTTAAGTAAAATCTTGTCATTAAAATCTTATTAGGTTCGAACAAGATAATCTCGTTTGAACGAAAATAATTGTGTTCGAACGAGACAAACCCAAATTCCAAACACGAAACAGAGACAAAACACTAAATCAGAAAACATAATTTTCATAAACACAATCTCATAAGATACATATTTCAATAGGATATATTTCACATGAGATTGCTCAAACACAAATATACCAACTTCTAAACATAATTAATTTAAAACTATAAATTATCAAATCACTAAAAATTAGAAGTCTTACATCAAATTTTTGCTATCCAATAAAAATATGAATCCACAATCCCTACATATGCTTAAAACACATTATGAGAAAACCCTAAATCAAATTCAATAAACCAATTACAAAGTAACCCAAAATACAAAAAACATAACAAAACAATAATGCCTACATCTTCTAAACCTCTCCCCTCTCTCAAGAATTAATTCTCTCTCACTAGAATTGTTCCTCTCTCTCTCCACAACACTCACTCACCGACCACAAAATCGCCTAATAGTGTTCTGCCTCTCTCAAATTTCAGTTCATGCGTGAAAGTGAACTGAAGGTATAGATATTTGAATCTGTGAAGTCTCGTTCGAACGGGCAATTTACACGTTCAAACATGAAAATTTCAAAATCGCCAAATTCTGCTGTGATTTATTTCAACTTTTAACGTTCGAATGGTTAATATGGTAGTTCGAACTAACTAATCTGAATATTTCTTGACATATTCTTCAAATGTAGAGAAGATCATAGGGTATTTTTGAAACCAAATTCCATCATTGCGTTCAAATGAGGCATTTTCACGTTCGAATAAGTGAATCTTCAAAATATTTGGTACGAAGTTTCCCTCCAAACACATTCTAGGAGATAAATTCATTCAAACGGGACTTTATTCTGTTCGAACTAATATTAGTATTATTACACTTATAAGTATATATATAATTATAATAATATATGTATATTATATATTTTAATAATCTATAATATATAATATACATATATATAGTAATTATTAATATATAGTACTTATTAATATAAAGTACTTATACAATACTTCGTGTTATATTATTATATAACGTATGAGCATAGTAACTATAACTTATATGAGTAGATACTATACTTCTAATAGTAACTATATATTATATTTTTTGTTTAATTTTGATCCATTGGCTTAGGATAATGTTTCTTTATTTTTTTCTGTTTTAAATATTCCTACTATTTTTGAAAAATTGTAAGGTGCTGAAGATGTTACCAAAACGTTTGGATTATTAAAAGTATCTTCTAATTTTTCTAAGTAATATTTTCTTGCTGGAGGATCACTAATTTTGTCTATTAATTCTGATATAATATCTTCTTGTTTTGAAAGTACACAAATAGTTTTACTACAAATACAATTATTATCATCTAAACAATTACAAATTTGTACCTCATCTTCTTCAAATTCACTATCAGAAGATTGCTCTAAAAAACTTAATTCTTTTAATTGATAAATTTCTTCTTCTTCTGAAGGTCTTTCTTCCTCTTCAATTGAATGTATTATAAAAATATCTAATAATTTTTCTTTTAATGTTTCAGATATATCTAGTTCATTAATTTATTGTTTGACTTTACAATTTGATTTATAATGTCTTACTTTTCCACATTTGTAACAAACAATTTGTATTTTCTTTTTGTTAGTCTTTTTGGGATTTATTATTGGTTTATTATATATCTGTTTATCTTTTGTTTTCTTATAAGGTTTTTTATATTTTCTTTTTTTATTAGAATAATTTTTATAAATTCTTTTTCCCTTTTTGTGTCTTCTTGAATGGGCTAATAATGGAGTATAATCAGACTATTCACAAAAGGTACCTAATTTATTTTTAGCAAATTTCTTTTCTTTATACATTTGCTTTTTTAATCTTAAATTATTACACATAGTTAAACCAATTCTATTAATAGTAGTTATTATATCACCATATGTGAGATTATGACAATCAGTAGTACCATCTGATTTTACTAATGATTCTCGTACCTTTTGGGTGAAGTAATATGGAAGTCTAGTTATGAACTTTTCCTTCCAGTATGGTTGTTGGCAGTCATTTTTTATCATAACTTTAGTAAAAAATACATCTTTATACTAACAGAAATCATATAATTGAGGACATTTTAAATTAATCAATAAATCATTGGTTCTTTCTTTGAATTGAACAGGATCAGCAACAAAGTGTTTAGTTAATACATATATTAAAGTATTTACAACATCTTCTAATGGTAGACCATTTTCTATTTTAATCACTTACATGATTTCATCATGCTTATAAGTAGTTAATATTTGTGTCCTTTGTTCATGTGAAAGATAGTGATCCCACCAGCCTTTTAATTGGCCAGTAAAACCTGTAACAATAATATATGCTACTTGGTGATCAGTTTTTCTGTTACTTTTATAGACGTTAGCAACCATAAGCATTTCTTGGAAATTGTTTAATATTTCTTACTCAGATAATCCGTTTGTATTCCATTCATATAATACATCTGGTGTAAAAGCAAATCTTACTATATGTTCTCTTTCTTCAAATTGCATATCCGGTGGAGTAGGTATCGGATACCAATTATGAGTAATAAAAACATGATGTTTAGAATCTCTAACTGAAAAACTATTAACATTATCTCCTCTAATTTTATTTATTTGTAAATCTAAATTTTTAAATTGGTTTTCAATATTACTAATTTCAGAATCAGATAATACAGGTGAGTTTATCTTACTTAATACATTAGTATGAGGTTGTTTTGAGATAGATGCAATATTACGAATAGTTAATTTTTCTAATTTATTAGAGATTTGTTCCAATAAATCATTTTTATTTTTAGAAAAAATAGCTTTTAGATGAGATGCGATTTCATGGGGAACAAATAAAGTGGTTTCTTTTGCTTCTTTAGTAGTAGAATTAATAAGAGATATTTGGATTTCAATTCTTTCTAATTATTTACTCATGGTTTTTAGATATAAATTGGTGTAATTGTTTTGTTGGATTATATTATCAATGTTTTTATCAGTGTTTTTACCTTCTATTGTATTATTATATTTTTTTATTGGTGAAACTAATATTTGTGTATTTCTCTGATTGAACTTGATGGCTTCGAAAGAAGAGTATTCTTCATAAACAATTTGATTATTTTCTTCTTTAATCCATTGGTTAGTAGTCCTGTTTATGGTGGACAATGGATTCGATTTATAAATTTCAAACCATGTAAAGAAATGTATACTAATCTGTATTTTCTCTAAATACTCATAATATTTTTCTTGAATATAATCTCTTTCTATTTTTGTAAAAGTTGAGAAAAATACTAATATTTTGTGACTATTTTCTTTCTTCATATAATTTTGTTTGAGATATTCCTTGTTAATTTTAAATTCTTCTTTATTCAGGATATATATTTGGGCATCATCTCCAACTACTTGTAAATACGTTGGAGAAGAAGGTTCATTTCCAGGATTATGAGAGGTGGATGCTTTATCAGGATGGCTAACAATATAAACTGGTGTATCAATAATATCTCTGGGAATAATTTTCTGAATATGTGTGTCTAGACTCTGGGATCTAGTGTCAAAATTTTGAGATCTATTCCAAGAGATCGATGTAAGAACAGATCTGGGTGTTTAATAACTAGAAGGTGCTGGAGAAGAATAATGTGATAGAGATCTTCTAAAAGGTTGAAAAGCTATTTGGACTGTTCCATCTGTTTTTTTATCTATATATTCAAGATCATCTTTAAAATTATTTTTTACATTAGGTAATGGAGTACTAATGTTCTCTAATTGTCATTCATTAGGGGAGTAATTTGATTCCAATTGATTTGTTTATGAATTTGTATTCTAAAATTTTGTGTATTAGATTGCAATAATAATGCATATCATTTTGGACTGGTGGTAAGAGCTTATAGTTCTAATGTTGTTTCCATAAGTTTATAATGGATCTTATATACTACTATTAAAGGATGTGATCCTTTCATCATTTGATAACCGTTTATTTTAATATTTAATATTAAAGCATGTAAGATATTAGCATCGAATAACGAAAGAGAATAATTAGGATAACAATTAAAATAAATTGAACCTTGGAACAAGGTTGATTCTACCATTTGAAGTAATGAATCATGAAAATTATAGTGTCTTCAATCTCTTAAACAGAGTAATACTGAGGTATTTAATCCACTTCTAGTGAGTGATTTTATAGCTACTTGTACTAGTCCAATATGTATGAAAGACTATTTCTGTTCTTTGTTATGTTTAATAACTTCTTTTGTTAATAGTTGTAATGATTCATAATCATTATTTAAACTAATGGTTTTTTCTATTGTTTTAATAGTATAATTTGTAAGAAATGATAATTTAGAAGAAAAAGTAGAATGTTTATATATTTGGTTTGTCGGAACATTAGGAATTGTCCAATTTTGTAAATTTCTTTCTATATCTATTATACTGTAATCTTCTTGGTTTATGTTATCAGGCTCTATGGGGATGCTAGTAATGGATTCATTAGGTTTGAATAAAGAATTAATTGAGATAGGTTTTTAAACAAAGATTTCCTATATCCAAAGAGAAATAAGTAAATTAAGAACTTGAGGGAACACCACCGGGACCACCCTTAAAGCCTTCCAGCATGCATGGGTTGACCAACGATTTTTCATGGCTTACCAACACAAACTTCCCAATATACTTCATTCTCTTTTGCTATGGGTTATCTTTGTAAAAATCTATATAAATGATTTCTTACTCTTTTTTTTTCTTTTTCTTTTTTCTTTTTTATAAAGCAAAGATACTCAAATAATTTCTTACACTTTTAATTTTGTTTCTTAGGAAGTCGCAATGAGCTTCACAGTATTCTATTGCCGCTTGTCTACTCATATATACATGATATTTAGTCAACATTAATGTATAATCTTATCTCATCAATTGTTGTTTTCTCTGAAGATCTTTTATATTACTCATCAAATTTTCTAATTCAACCTTTAAATTGTAATCGAGACATTTTAAATCATATAGATCACGAGCACCAATACTATGAACATAATAATAATCCATCATAAAATATATCATTCAATTCAAAATAAAATCGCAATATAACAATAAAATATAAGATAACAATACAATCACAAATGGCTCTGACACCAAAGGCGTGAATCCCAGGTAATAAATAGATAATAATAATAATATTTTAATAATGATAATAGGATGTATAACCATCCATATGCATGAAAGTAGGTAAGACAGGCGGTATAACCGACCATATGCATGAGGAAGTAAATATTATAGAAAAGATATACAAAATCAATTTCATTAAAGACATAATACTTATAAGGAGACTAATTGTCAGAAGAGTTAGAAGCAGAAGACATAAAGAAATGAAGGTTTACAAACGATAGATATTAGAGACTGGGGTAGACTTGAGTGAGGAAGACGAGAGAAGAAGAGGCTTCAGATGAGATTTTCTTAATGCCCTTCTTTCTTTACGGACTCCTTTATATAGAACTAAAATAGTACAAAACAGTAATTACATGAACAGTATCAACCAACACTAAAGACAAACTGACACTAGAACATTACAGGACAGTAATTACATGAATAGTATTAATACGTGAACTAGGACATTATGTACAAAGTCATTTGTTGTTTTCCTGGACAATAATTTTGGGCAGCGACAATAAACTGTCACGAATAATATAATAATCTTCTGAGTAGATAATATTCCTGACATCTTTCATGCTGACTAATTGAGAAAGTAATAATTCTTCTGGAATCACATAATCTAAGGGTCATAATTTGTTAATTCCAGCTCGAACGGGTCTTGGGAATCCATCAGATGTATTGGGTGGTAGGGTGAGTAATCTTGAGAATGAGAGGTGGCTGAGTTACCTTGAGAATGAGAGGTCTACTGAGAAGGAGAGGCTTGATGTGCTGGTGATAATGCAGGTTGTTGTAATGGAGATAATCTGACAAGATGTTGTGCTTCTTCTTCATTATCGCTATTTGAAACTTGTGACATTACTTCAGCTAATTTTTTCAAATCTTTCTTGTTCGTAATAGATGCTAATTGTACCTGAAATTTGCTCCATTGTACTAAAACTTCTGAAGTTTTGATAACTTTTGAAAACATTTTTAAGACATGATCATAATTGTATTTTTCCCACCATTTAACAGAATTTTGGCGAGGTAAGAACATAATGGTTTTGAAAGAGGAATGAGGTTTGATAAAGTATTCTCATTTCATAATTCAATTTAATTTTGTTTTGAGGAAGAAAAGAAGAAATGGTGAACAATGGCTTAATGTCGGTGGGCTCTCGTTTTGTGAAGTAAAAATTTGAAGACTTTCCTGAAGGAGAAGAGATTCGGGTCCATAATATTCTCACCATAGTGAAAACCATTTATGGAGTGTGTTGATCTCTTGTAATTTGTCAAAATGAATGAACCACGAATGACGCAAGTTTTTATTTTGTTTTAGAAATATTTTTGTCCATGCCTACTGATAGTCATAATAATCGTAATACGGCGGATCATAAGGATAAGAAAACTTTCTTGTTAAATTGGGATTTTTTCCATTTTTCCAAATTGAGAACTTGTTAAATGGTAACTTTATGAAAAGCAATAATTGGGGATGCAGGTGAGGAATGTTGAGTTTGAAGAGAACAAATGATTTCAGAGAGAATAATTAAGTCTGTGTCTACTAATATGAATTCATAAAAATGTTAGGTTTTTTTAATGTTTTGTGGAACATAATGCCAATCTGGTAATAGAAATGCATTATGTAATTTTTGGGGGTTAAATAGGTGTTGGATTTCAGATTCGATGGGGAAGACTAGGTGCCAATGAGGTTTAATGATAATAGGAGATGTAGAATGCTGAGATAGTAATGGATGATTAATAATTAGAGAATGAGAAGAAGAAGAAGAAGAGAAAACAGCTTTGGAGTATGTTGGTAATTTTGCAGAAATTAATGGTGAGAATGAATTGTAAGACGGTCTAATATTTTGTGGTAATGACCCAAATACTGTATATAGTATTGGAGTTACAGAAGGACAAGGTGAAGGATAGAGAGGAGATGATGGCCTTGCATAAGAGGATTTAGACTTTACTTTTAACTTTAAGGATGACATGATTTTCCCTTTAAGAATTCTCAGGATAGAAAATTAAGAAGAGAATTAGATTCTCTTTTAATCTGTTCAATATAAAAATAAAAAATACTTAATATAACTTGTCATCTAGCAAATATTTGTTTAGCAGTCAGGTTTTTCACATCTTTAATTAAAACTTCCTTGACTGATTTACAATCTATTCTAAGTAAAAAATTTTGGTTCAACAAATCATATTGAAACTTAGAAATACATAATTCAATGGCTAAAATTTCTTTTTTAATAGCACTATAATTCTTTTGGACAGGATTCCAACACCCTGAATGGAATTGAACAATTTGTTCCGTATCAGTTGATAATTTTTGTTTCATAATCCCTCCATAACCAAAATCAGATGCATATGTTTCAATAATTTTTAAAGTATGAGGAGATGGGAGTCCTAAGCATGGTAATTTCTTAATGTGAGCCTTAATTTATTTTATAATATTTGTATATTGTTCTGTTCATAGAAGTGGATTCTTTTTTAATCTTTTAAATAATGGTTTACATAATGGCTTGAGAGATTGATAAAAATCTGCAAAATAATTTAGACTTCCTAAAAATCTTTGTAGTTGTTGCTTATCTTTTATTTCATCTGGAAATTTATCAGCAAATTTTATTGCTCTGCTAATTGGTGTAATAGTTCCTTGATAAATTTCATGTCCTAAAAATCTAATTTTGTTTTGAAATAATTTTATTTTTGGTAATGAAACGACTAATCTATTTTGTTTAATAATTTGAACAAAAGTATTTAAATATTTCCAATGTTGTTCAATACATAAAGAAAATATTAATACATTATCTATATAAACTATCAAAAAATTTGTGAAATTGGTAAATATTTCATTCATAATATTCTGAAATTCACTAGGAGCATTTTTTAATCCAAAGGGCATAATGTTCCATTCATAATGTTCAAATGGAACTGTGAATGCTGCTTTATAACGGTCTTTTTCAGCAATTTGGATTTGTCAAAATCCACTTTTCATGTCAAATTCTGAAAATACCATAGCATTATATAGTCGGGATAATAAATCTTTTTTATTAGGAAATTGGTACCTAATCCATTGTAATATCTTATTTAAAGGTTTATAATTAATGACTAAACGAAGAACTTCTCTTTCTAATTCTGCCTATTTTTTAACATAAAAGGCAGCACAACTCCATGATGACTTACTTTTCCTTATTAATCCTTTTATTAGTAAATCATTAATTTCTTTTTTACTGAATTCTAATAATTCATTGTTCATTTGAATAGATCTAGCCTTAATTGGAATATTTTTCTCAGAAAATTCTTTTTCATATGGTAATTCAACTATATGTTATTTTATGTTCCAGAAAGCATTAGGCAGATTAGAGTATACTTCATTTTCAATTATAATTTTAAAATTATCAATTTTTTTGGTTAATAACGGGTCTTTTAATTGTTATTGAATTTTTTTATATTTTAATTCTTGTTTTAAGAAACTTATCTGGTTTTCTTTTCTTCTAATTCTATTTTTTGTTAAAACATTAATTTCTCTGGTTAATTAAACTTCATTTAAAAAGTTAATTTCTTTTGATATTGGGGGAAATAAAAATTTAAATTGAATTTATTGTCCAAGTATTTTAGTAGAGATTCGTTCTTTTGTTACAGAAAAATGGTAGAGTAAGGCAAGGAAAGGATTTCCTAATATTACTTTGGTATTAATATTTTTTACTAAAATAAATGCTATTTTAAAGCAAATTCCATTATTACAAATATGTGCATTAGAATAAGTATATTATTAGTATTATTTTTTTACTTTTGTACTTTGTAATAATAGTATTAGTAATATAATTAGAAAATATTAGTATAATACCCGTTCGAACCAATTTCATATCGGTTCAAACAACATTTATTAGTATAATAACCGTTCGAACAGATTTTGTACTGTTCAAACGAAACGTCACAGACATCATATACCTAGTTCGAATAGATTGTCATTTACGTTTCCAATTCGAACAAATATCCCTCAAGAGACTAGTCGCCCGTTCACAGCTCCGCCACGAAATCCGTCGTAGCAAGCCCACATTTGAACTTCTAAGAGTTATGGGTCAAGTCTCCACATTTATTGTTTCGTTTTTTGTTCGAATGGATTGTGTTTGGGGGGTATGGATTTCGAATCCGAAATCTCCCATTTTGGTGCTTTCCGTACAACTAACACTAAAATAATCAGTTGAAATGATGGGGCTTCAATCCTTAATCATTTCTACCGATTAAAACCAAGGATTCTCACTAGATTGCATTTGTTTCGTTCAGGGCTGAGTCAACTCAGCCATGGCTGTTTGGCATGTTCCTGTTCGAACGGACTCAAATCCGTTCGAACGCTCAGTTGCCAAACAGATATCTCTGTTCAAACAAATTAAATTCGTTCTAATGAACAGAACATTTGGTTCGAATATAGATTTTCCTAGTTCGAACTGTGAAGTTACATTACAATGATTAGTTCGAATAGAATATGTATTTCAATTCAGTTAAAAATAGTATAATTATACAATAATATAATTATACAATTATTTTAACTATATTCTTACTTTTCTTGTGATTAAACAGTATACTAATGGCATCCAGCAAAAGAAAACGTGCGAAAGATCAGATCGGCCAAAGTAGTGGAGCAGCTCATGCTCAGGAGACAAGGCATATACTTGTCAAGCGAGAGATCATTTTGGATGCCTTCTGCAATCTTTCATGGGAGGGATGGAGCATACAGTCCATCATCACCGACCGGGGATGGACATCGATCTGTCAACAGTGGGGGACTGCATATCCAGAGATGGACGGTGAGTTTTACCGTGCCACGGGAGATGACGCTGATGCTCTGTGCTACACCTTAGCGGTCTGGGGAGTGAGTATTACTTTCTCTCTCAGCATTATTGCTAAGTTCCTTGATCTTCCGCCCATGCCCGGCACATATCCTACAGTGGTTGCGGCTACACTGGGAGCAGCGGCTGCACCATATGATTTGAACACATCAGCCGCATCCTGTTGCTAGTGCCGAATGTAAAGCCGGATGCTAGTTTGGATGACAATGAGGATGAAGATCTACCTAATGATGGTCTCACAGGCGATCTGGCCCGTAAGCTAGTGCGAGACCCTTCGGCTCCTCCATATGATAAGAGCAAGGTGATCTGACAGGTTGACTGTGTAGCATTTTTTAGAATGCTTAATTTGATTGTTGGGTATAATATTGATCCGAAAAAATACAAGACTGATTTCAGGATTGATCGAGCCAAATTTTTGTTGCAGATAGCACGGGGGGACCCCATTGATCTGGAATTGCATTTCTTCCTCTACATTCGATAGGAGTCACGCTAGTCCAATGGAGATAGTCTACCATTTACACTGCTGATATCTAACCTCCTACTCCGATCGAGGGTTACAATGTCTGGGACTAAGCGAAGGTAGCCATAGATGGGGCCCCTTAACAAGATTGCATTCAGCAAGAGCAATGGGCACTTGCTAAGGATTGCACCAGAACAACCTAGTGGCACGCAGATCGGTCCAACTTCCAGTAGTACTGTCAGTGCTGAGGGACAGTCTCATGGAGCTACTTTGGATCAAGTTCGAACTTTGTTTGTGGTGTTCCTTGAGTCCATCATGGAGAAGTTTTGGGATCTGGATGGACGCCTTAAAATGTTACAAGAGGATTTTGATCTACTTAGCATGTAGATCGTTTTAGTTATTATTTTACTTTTTTATGTTGTATTGAACATTATATATTTAGAATGTAATTAAAGTATGATTTTTATTTTTCGTGTTTGCTACCTTGTTTATTTTTTTCATTTTACTTACCATTTATGATAATATAAAAAATGACACTATCTTTAAAGTTATGTTTATATAAATTTAACATCAAAGAAATCACTATAAAATTTTGAAATTAATTACATAAAATTAATTTATGAATTTATAAATATTTTAACTCATTGCAAATCATAATATATAATATTTTTTCTATTTTGAAAATGATACAAATTAATGGAAAAAAAATATTTATTACTTTAATGGAATATATATATACACAAATTAATGATGATAAACAATTTTTATATAATTTCCAACTAAACTATGTTTTCGAATGAATAAATATGATGTTCGAACTAGTTCGAACAATATTGTTTTTGTTCGAACGGTAAAGCAACCTTGCCGCCACATTTTCCCACCAAATTTAATATGTTCGAACAAATAAATTTAAGTTCGAACAATTATGAACTTTCCTCAGGGAAAAATAAATTAATTTCCCGCTAAGGTTATTATTCAAACAGATTATATATTGTTCAAACAGACATTAATTCCTTATTCGAATCTATTTTTTTCCATTTGAACTGTTTTGCTTTTTTGAGATGATTTTATTCATCCTAAAATATCTTGTTCGAATGGATATTTATCAGTTCGAACGAATTTAGAAATTCAGCCATTTTTTGAGTCTCCAATAACTACATTTAGGGATGAAATTTCATTTGTCCCTAACAAATTTCATCCCTAAAAATAAAATTTCTTGTTGCATGTAATAAATTCTTCTAATCAATGCAAAGTAGTCATTTTTAATTATCTTTTGATTAACTAGCGGTGAAAGACTGATCAAGGTCACTCGGATTAATCATCATCATCCATGCATTACCCTATTATTCCCGGGAAATTACTATTATTGGTGAGAAGTATAAATTATGGTAAAAGATCAGAGCAGTAACAAATTATAAGGGACAATAAGTACCACGGATTGCAAAATATCTAATGGAAGGAGTTTTGACTTTGTGGCAGGTAATTAATTTAGGTATGCTGGGTAATGATTTGTGGTGAAAATTTTGTAAATAATAATAAAATAATTTGTAAACTGTAATAAAATAGTTTGAATTAAGATATTTTGTTACGTTTTAGAAAATGAGAAAAAAATAATAATAAAATATTATTTGAAAATAACTTTTTTATTTTGAAATTCAAAAAACTTGTACTAGTTTTTATGTTTTGTTTGGAAGTTTGAAAAAATTATAATGATTAGATGAAAATTTTGAATATTTAAGATTAAATAGTATTTTGTGTTTGAATAATATTTAGGAAGAAAATTATGAAAAGTTTTTATATCGGATGAGATCTTCTAAGTGTCCAAACACGACCTTCATTAACACATACAGAGGGATGCATGCATGGTTTTCTAGATGAAAAATTATATACACTACACTTACATCCGACTTTCATCCCATTGTAATGATAATGAGTTGGCATTGTCCATCAATCTTTATATATCTTCTTTTTAAAAATAAAATATCATCCAAAGGTGATAAAAGTGACACATTTTATATACTGGGATGAAAGTGCTAATTCATAATTTTTCACAGCAAGCTCGAGCAGAAAGAAGAATCATTCACATTCCATTATGATGATTCAGGCATCGATACGATATTCTTCTCATTCATCCATAAAAATAAATAGTAAATAAGTGTATAAAATATAAATAAAGAGAGATACATAGATTTACATGATTTGGCATAAAAACATACGTCCACATATCTTTTGAGGGTAAAATCCACTATAATGGGTAATTTTATAGTCTTTCGTAGCCTCACTCATCTTTCAATATAATAGAAGAATTTAGAGATTCTGGAGATTGAAGATTATGCCTCCCTTAAGAGAGAATATCATTTGGAGACACTGTGCATGGTGGAGTCTCTCAAATCTAAGAAGATTCCCTCCCTTTATAAGAATCTATTTCCTTCCTTAAAGTGACTGAGTCCTACTTGCCTTATAAAACATTTTCTGAGTCAACTAATTTCGGCTATAGGATTTATGTAACGCTCCGGTCCCGGAGGTCTAGATAGTTAGCTCATGTAACTTAAAATCAATTCCAATGACACATTTAAAAATAACCCAAGGATTCCATATAATATTAACTTATTTATTCAAAACCAAAAATATATGTTCCTCTACCAAGACTAGAGACACCAAATAAGTACCCCAATGAAATGAATTATAATATCCACAATGACTCAGAATTATCCATAACTCAAAATACCAAAATAGCATAAAATAATTTCTCTACTAAATAAAACACTTCAATAAATATTTGTACCCGTTGGTACTTATTCATCTACAACTATCAAATCTTGCTAACACTTCCTACTCTTAACTTCTAGTTGAGGCATCAAAATTATCTGAAAAATATTATGAAGATAAGGGATGAATTATCAACAACTCAGTAAGCAAAGAACATATACTAGTATGTAAACATGAACATTTATAGAGTTCAGAATGCAAAACAACATATTTATATTTTCAAAATGAAGAATCAGAACATGTTATCAAAAATATCAGAGCGAAAATTTAAAAATATTCTTATTCAGAATTCATTTGGCATAGCATAACTGAAGTATCACATCATAACAGAATTTCATTTTGAACCCCCGTGGTAGAGTTGTGCAAAACCCCAGTGACCAACGGAGCAGAAACAGAATATGAAATACTCCCCTTATTATTCTCACAGCCTAAAGTGTGCACACAGGAAAGACCACGCAGAAAATCACTTTGGCTACCAAAGTAGGTGCACCGGAAACAGAAAAGTTGGTACCAACCTAAACAGAAACCACAGTTTTACACCCGTGGTAAAGTTAGAATGGAACAGAAATAGAATATCATGCTAGAGGTTTCAGAAATCACATCATATCATATCAAAGTACAGAACATCTTTAAAATATAACAGAATCATATCACAAAAATATAATTTATGTTAAATTTTTCATATTCACTCTCTTTTGCTCAGTTTAGAAACAAAATGTCAAAATAACTCATGCCTACACCAGTCATGCCAGAAAATACTTAATTCTTATACATAATTTCATGAGTAATGCAGAACAAACAATTGAGGTTGTTTAAAACTTCTTTTCTTAACAAAACATGCATATTTTTCCAATCAACCTCTGTTCATTTCTTTTATGCAAAGTCTAGCATAAAAATCCCACTTACTTGGACTTTTTAGCCTTTCAAAATTTTCTCACAACAGTGTTGAATGAATATTAACCGTCACCTATAAAATAATCATGTAACTTCCATAAATTTTTAGTTGAACACGTATTTCGAAACTTAAACCTAAAATACTAAAATAACCTATTTTTCCTAAAAATCTAATATTCACATAACCCTCAAATATCATCATTTCTCAAATTCGTTAATAACCACTTAATTTCTCCAGCTAAGACATTAAATTCTGATATAATTATAATACTAGATCTAACTATACAAATTTAATACTAGATGATATAATTATATCAAAATCTATTAAGGTAAACAATAAAAATTCATTTAATAAAAATAGACTAGTTCAGATTTAAAGCATTCAAAATAAATTACACTGTTACCATTTACTTCTGAAATTAAATAGTAAAAATATATACCTAATAAGATCATTTAAATCCTTTTAAAAAATAAAGTTTCTAGACTATTATGAATTAAAATAGAACCCACTTATAAATATTAAGTCCAATCTACTTAAATACTAAAAATAATACCAGGCCCAAAACTATTTACAACCCAAGTCCAATAACACACGAGCTAAACTTAGAAATACCCATCCATGTGAGGTCAAAGCTGGCCCACTCGAAAAAATAAGCCCAACTTAATAGACACGGTTTAATCCTAGACACTGAAGAAAACCAAAATAAGGTGTGTGGTGTTATACAAATCGAGAGGTAAGGCGAGAGAGAGAGAGAGAGTCGGGTAGCTTCTTGCCAAGGAAGGGCTAGACGCAACGGTGGGCCTTGGTGGAGATCAACGGCGGCGAGCCCTGAGAGAGAGAGAGAGAGAGAGAGGGGGGGGGGAATTGTTATGAGATATATAGAGAGTCACCATCCGAGAAAGGGAGATCGTGCGGCATGGGTTCTCAGCTTGTTGTAAGGGATGTTTGAGGCTTACGGAGGTCTAGAGGTTGTGGTTGTGGCTGAGGGAAAAATAGGAGAGAAGGAGAGAGGGAGAAATAGGTCACTTTCTTGGAGAGGGAGTGATATTTTCACCGTACGTTCTGGGGAGATGTTGTCATGCTTGGAGATGTTGACTGCTATGGTGGTGGTGGGTGGTTCACTACTAGGCTACGGTGTACAGACGGCAAGTGGTTGGGCAGCTTGCGAAGGGAAGAGCTGTGCTCTGTTTTCGTGAGTACAAAACAGGGGCTTTGCGTGATGAAGAGGACATGCAGCTTCCACGACAACAACTTAAAGTGGTATTGTCGTGCGTGTGGGTGGTTGCGATTTATGGAATGGAGCCAAGGTGATTGTCAGTTTTCACGTGGGCATGGGCAGGCGAGTCTCTTCCATCATGCAGGGGGTTACGTTGGCATGGCCTGGGTAGTGGCATCGGTTTTAAATGGAGGGCTCGTTGGTGGCAGTGGGTGGTGGCAGCTACGTGAAGGAGGTGCTTCACTGAAGCTTTGTGGCTTGGAGTGGTGCTTGAAGAGGGGAGCAGCGTGCATGGAAGGGAAGGCTTCAAATGAGGTTTGTGGCTTGAAGTTTTCTTTTCATGTAGGAGAGATAAACGTATCTATATATATAGGTGATTGAGAACCAAAAGAAAACCTTAGAGAAGAGGGAAGGAGAGACTTGTATCGAGTAAGAAGGCTAGGCGTGATCTGTGAAATGAAACTTATGAAATATATGGTGTTGCCGATAAACCCTAGAAGGACAAACATGCATGCAGAGGAAGCAAACACGATGAAGCAGTGCATGCAATGACAAACAGACGTGAACCGTGATCAAAACCGTGCATGAAGAGGAGTCTAGCATGGTTCTCATGGCTTAGGCTTTTTGGCCCATTTCAAGTATTTGGGCTCACATCTGGTAGTATATAAAAGAACTAAATAGGTTTTTTCCCTACTATTGGCCCTCGACTCAACCTCTACAACAACAAAATCAACTTGTCCAAAAATTTTCTCAACCCTCAAAAAGATTTTTCCATCTGACCCAAAAATATTTAATGAATTTAACTATATTGGGGAGCCCATAAAAATTCGTTATCTGCCAAAACTAAAAATATTAGAATCGTAGTGTATTCTAAAAATTTACTCAAAATCTCAAATGGCTTTTCATGCAAATAAACCCCAACAAGAATTTTAGTACGTGGGCTTGGTGCTGGGCCTGGGTATTACATCATCCCCCTTAACTAAACTAATGGTTCTCTCCGAAATCCACCATCTTTTTGGCTCTCTGTCAGCTTGAAGGCGGAGTATAGTACTTTTTGTTCATCAGTACAATTCAAGACATGAAATATCGCCTCAATATCCTAGATCTACTCCTCAGCGAAGGTTAGGTCTCCACGCCCATCAAAAGTGGGAGGGTGCATCCACCCTCATCATTGGAAGACTTGGAAGAGGACACGACGACGAGTTGCCATCTTGGAAGACTCATATTTGGTTAAACATTTCAAACCAAATATTAAAAATTATAAACTAAGCGTAAATGTAACTGCCAATTAATCTATATATCATGAAACATCAATTTATTGTCTTACTCATTCTTTCTCATATGCTAAACTGGCTTAAAGTAAACATACTCAATAGTTCATTCCAGTTAACCCAAACCATTTAGATTAAATCCTACGTGCAAAATTTTACCTCAACTACTCTTAAACTTGACCTATAGGCAACTTTCCTACTAGATCAAAAGCTAAGCACTAAATCATATCAATTCTTAAAAGCCATACAATCTAAGTCCTCAAATTTTCAAGAACATATTCCCAAAAGCCTGCCGGATTCTAAAACCTTAAATACCAATAGAATCATCTCTTACAATCCAAAAATGTTTACACCTCAAATTTGAAAATTATTTCCTCAAGCCCACAAATATCCAAAACCTCAAATATTATAGTTTGCATAATCTCAAACCTGACTCTGATAAAACTGTAACACCCCAATCCCGGAGGTCCAGAGAGTTAGCTCTTGTTACCTAAAATCATCTCCAATAACATATTTATAAATAAGTTCTGCTATATACAGTCACTTTTGTATACTCTTTGCGCACTCTATGGATATGATTAGCCAAAATAGTTATTTTAAATAAAATAAAAAAAGTGATGCATCCAATCACATTAGTGGAGTACGCAAAAGTGTCTGCACATAGAATTTTTGTTTATAAATAACCCAGAGATTCCATAAAATATTAACTTATTTATTCAAAACCAAAAATATATGTTCCTCCGCCAAGACTAGAGACACCAAATAAGTACCTAAATGAAATAAATTATAATCTCCACAATGACTCGGAATTATCCATAACTCAAAATACCAAAATAACATAAAATAATTTCTATACTAAATAAAACTCTCCAATAAATATTTGTACATTTTTGCACTTATTCCTCTATGACCATCC
Organism: Juglans regia; assembly: GCF_001411555.2. Taxonomy (NCBI): domain Eukaryota; kingdom Viridiplantae; phylum Streptophyta; class Magnoliopsida; order Fagales; family Juglandaceae; genus Juglans; species Juglans regia. Next base: position 14,610,145 of record NC_049915.1, on the reverse strand, counting down.
AACTTTGCTAATACTTCATACTCTTGACTTCCAACTGAGGCATCAAAATTGTCTAAAAAATATTATGGAGATAGGGAGTAAGTTATCAACTTGCAGTAAGGGATGTCTGGGGTTTACAGTGGTCTAGAGGTTGTGGTTGTGGTTGTGGCTGAGGGAAAAATAGGAGAGAATGAGAGAGACAGAGACAGAGAGAGACAGAGAGAGAGAGGTCACTTACGTGGAAAAGGAGTGATATTTTCACCATGCGTTCCGGGGAGGTGCTGCCATGCTTGGAGATGTTGACTGCTATGGTGGTAGAGGGTGGTTCACAACAAGGCTACGGTGTACGGACATCAAGTGGTTAGGCAGCTTGTGAAGGGAAGAGTCATGCTCTGTTTTCATGAGTGCAAAACTGGGGCTTTGCGTGATGAAGAGGACGTGCAGCTTCCACGGCAGCGACTTGTGGTGGTGTTGTTGTGCGTGTGGGTAGTTGCGGTTTATGGAAGGGGGCCAAGGTGATTGTCAGCTTTTACATGGGGCTGGGCAGTGGGGATGGGCAGGCTAGTCTCTTCCGTCGTGCAGGGGTTACGTTGGCGTGGCCTAGGCAGTGGTGTCGGTTTTAAGTGGAGGGCTCGCTCGTGGCAATGGGTGGTGGCAACTACATGGAGGAGGTGCTTCACTAAGGCTTTGCAGCTTGGAGTGGTGCTTGAAGTGGGGAGCAGCATGCATGGAAAGGAAGGCTTCAAAGGAGGTTTGCAGCTTGAAGTTTTCTTTTCATGCAGGAGGGATAAACGTATCTATATATATATATATATAGGTGATTGAGAACCAAAAGAAAACCCTAGAGATGAGTGAAGGAAAGACGTGTATCGAGTAAGAAGGCTAGGCATGATATGTGAAATCAAACTTATGAAATATATGGTGTTGCCGATAAACCCTAGGAGGACAAACTTGCATGTGGAGGAAGCGGACGTGATGAAGCCGTGCATGCAGTGACAAATGGACATGAATTGTAGTTGAAACCGTGCTAGAAGAGGAGTCCAGCATGGTTCTCACGGGCTTTTTGGCCCATTTTAAGTATTTGGACTCACATCTGGTGGTGTATAAAAGAACTAAATAGGCTTTTTCTCGAGTATTGGCCCTTGACTCAACCTCTACAACAAAAAAATAATCCAAATTGTCCAAAAATTTTCTTGGCCCTCAAAAAGATTTTTCCATACGACCCAAGAATATTTAATGAATTTAACTAAATTGGAGAGCCCACAAAAATTCGCTATCTGCCAAAACTAAAAATATTAGGATTGTAGTCTATTTCAAAAATTTACTCGAAATCTCAAATGGCTTTTCGCTCAAATAAACACCCCAACAAAAATTTTAGTAAGTGGGCTTGGTGTTGGGCCCGGGTGTTATAGTTTATCTCTTTCTTCCCTTTACTCTTCATTGTCTTATCCCTTATTGATCTCATCTATTCTCCTATTATTAGTGATAGGTTTTCAATGGACTAGACTCAGGCAACTTTATCCCTAATACCTTTGATTCTATGGTCGATTTGCTTAATAAGAGAGTTTTTGTGTTGAGATTAGAGTCTATTTGTTGTAACCTACGTTGAATGGTCAGGGTGCCCATTGACCCCCTGAGTCCATCTCAAGCAGTTGCCAAACTCGTAGACTCTTTTCCAACTATAACCCGTATGAGGCAATTATAGAGCTCAAAGGCTCACTCTCAGAGGTAACCTGATGGTGGCTATTTTGGAGCTCGAAGGCTCAGATATCAATGGGAGGTGGACTCAACGTTGCTTGGTGTTGAGATGCATGGTGCTAGGGCCACATCGGGCTAGTGTCAGCAAGGAGCACTCGACTGAGATCAATGGGAAGCGAACTCGACCATTGCTTGTCGTTGGGCCGCATCAGGCGAGTATCAGTTGGGAGCACTCAACCAAGATCCATGGGAGGCAAACTTGACCTTTGTGCTAGCGGTAGGAGGCTGCATTCGACAGTGATGTTGTGGTGGGAGGCTCGTCCATCCGATAGAGCTAAAAAGTGTTCACCATAAACCAAATGGATTATTGAAGATAAAATTAAAATATTTGAGTTCAAGGGAGGCAAATCATGGCCATTCAATTGTTGTTTCCAATTTTTGCTTGCGTTTCCTTTTTGCTTTGCTTACATGTCTTGGGACTCATGGTTGAGCCTAGGCACATGAGCAATGTCAATAACATAAGATCGACGAGTGAAATGACACTAATCCACTTGTCCATCTCTGCGTTTCCATTTCTTCATTCCTTTAGAGTTTCATATAAACATGAGGGACTTTATAGGGATAAAACCCATGAACTAAATTTGTTAGCGCATATAAATTTATATGGCAAGGTTGGCAAGAGTGATGCTCAATTCTTACCCGCAGCGGGTAGATCAATAATTTCGTCGGTGTGATGCTTCAACTCACTGGCCCTAGGTAATTACTAGTTCCATGCAACTTGTAAGCAATAGAAATGGGAGATTGCGACACCACATTCTGATAAATGATAAGCGTAGGCAGTGTATGAAATCTTATATTGATTGAAAATTAGAAGTTTTTGCTCTTTTTAACAGTGTCAATGGAGCTTAAATTGTATCATTGACTAGTTCTTTTAGAATATAGGCTCTATGGCTTGGCTCTTTTATTGGCGCATTAAATTTAGCTCTTGATAGGTACGATTCTTTACATGCCAGTTATGTCCCTTTTTCACTCTGGTTTCTCTCATATAAGACCACCAATCTACTATGAAAGTTTTCGTCGTTGATTTGGTAAAAAAAGCCACCAGATTTCGTTGTCTCTTGCACCCCCATACATTGCCCCCATACTCTGTGCATCTCACCATGCACTCCATACGACCCATCTCAAGGAAGCCCCTCTTTGTTTATATTTTTTCCTCTATTGATTTTTATTATTGCAAGCCCACACCACTTAGGCCCACTCAACCCAACCCAACCTAACCCACAAACCCATGCCAACTTAATTGCCCAGTCAACAACCACACATTCCGTTAACCGTTGACCACCTACATTGACCGTTGAGAACCCCCACCCCAAAAAAAAAAATGAAGAAGTTGACCGTTGACCCAAAAACAAATGTCTCAAACACCTTGCAACCTTGATAGCATTATTCGTCTCATTGAAAAACATCTTATATGGATATAACTACAACATGTGGACTCAAAATATGGAAGTTTTTCTTCTTCAAGTGGGCAAATTATGGCATTATGTATTTGGTGATCTTTCTCCTCCTAAGCAACATAATGGTGAAAGTATAAAAGCTTTTGCATGTCATCTTGAAGATTGGGATAACGTGCATTATAAAATTCTTTATTGGTTTATTAACACTTTAGTTCCATCCATTCATAGTTTGCTTCCAAAATTTAGTAACTCTAAAGTTGCATAGGATTTTCTTGCTAAACGAATTGTACTCATGATGCTCCTCTATAGTTTCAACTTGAGACTATGCTTATCAGATGTGCCAAGAACTAGGTCATTCGATTACTAATATTTGGGAACAAATGTCTGCAGCAGATCCTCAAGTGAATGCTCTAAGGATCTTGAGTTGTCAGTGGCATATTGTGATCGCTGAAAGTTTATGCATTTCATGATGGCATTTCGTGAGGAATTTAAGCCAACTTGATCATCTCTCTTGCATTTCACACCGCTTCCTTTTATAAAGGATGGTTGCTAAACTCATTTATGAGGTAGGCCGACACTCCACTATGAAGCTGCAATCCTTTGATTATGTTGTTGTTGCTGCCTCTTCACCAACTTCCAGATCTACTTTTGGAAGTTCGTCTGGACGTTCCACTTCTCATTCCTCTTCTAAAACTGTCATGTGGAAATATTGCAAATGTCCAGGCCACTCAGTTACAAAATGTCGTAAACTACAGCACAATAATTAGTCAATGGCCCCTTTCTCATAAGATGTCGTCATAGCTTCAGTTGATTCCTCTATGCCTAAGTTTTCTTCTGAATTGTCCATAACTCTCATTGTTGCTGATGTCGAGGCCTTAATCCATCAGATTTTATCCCGATCTTCTATTGCCTTACTTCAGGTACATCTCCTTGGTTTATTGATTATGCTGGTTGTAGCCATACGACTACAAATCCCACACTATTTTCCCACAACCCTCTTTGTCACCCACCCTGCCATTTACTCCGCTAATGGTACTTATTTGCATGTCAATCACCTAGGGTCTATCTCTACCACTCAATTGTCCATTGACAAAACATGCCTAATTCCAAAATGATCATTAAATCTCTTTTCTACTGGTCAACTTGGTGAATTAGGCCTTAAGATTATGTTTTCTAAAGATGGCGTTGATGTGCAGGATCCTTAGACAGGATAGCTCATTGGGACAGGCCGTAACATTGAACTTCTTTTCGAGCTCTCTTCTCTGCATATCCCTTCCATTACCTCTCACTCTGTTACTGCACTCACCACTTCTTCCAGTCTATGACATTCTCAGTTGAGTCATGCCTCTCTACCACATGTCCAGATTTTAGCATCTTAAGGTCATCTAGTTTCTATAGCTTTCAAGTCCTTTAATTGTGTATCTTGTCAACTTGGCAAAAACACATTTATCTTTTAGTAAAAGTGAGTCCTTTTCTTGCGCACCATTTGATGTAGTCCATTACTTTCATATGGGGTCCGGCTCCCATTCCTACTGAGGGGGTCCGGTTATTTGTGATCTTTGTTGATGACTACTTTCAATATACATGGCTCAATCTTTTATAGCATTGATCTGAGCTCGTTTATGTTTATCAAACTTTTCACAAAATGGTCCAAACACAATTCTCATGTACTATTAAAGTGTTTCGTTCTAATAATGCTATGGAATGTAATGACAAGTCTCATCTTGATTTCTTGAATCAACAAGCACAATCTCTCATAGCTCATGTCCTTTCACTTCTCAACACAATGGACGTGCCGAAATAAAACATCGTCACATTCTTGACATAGTACGGGTACTTTTGCTTTCATTACACTATCAATACTTTGTGATGAAACTACTCTTACTACTGTATACACTATCCATCGGGTACCCTCACCCACACTCAACAACAAATCTCCATTTGAGCTTCTTCAAGAAAAAATTCCTAATTACTCTCTACTTAAGAGTCTTTGATTGTGCCTGTTTTGTCACTCTTCCTCCTAAAAAACGTACCAAACTTGAGCCCCATTTGCGATTGTGTTGCTTCCTTGATTATGGCTTAATCCAAAAAGGTTATCCTTGCTATGGCCTCATAACCAAACGTCTATGAGTCTCCTGTCATTCTGAGTTTTGGGAACATAGACCCTTTACAAGCCTTTACTCATTCTCGCCCTCCTCCTCCACACATTCACCTATCTCCACTTACCCCTCCCTTGCCTTATTTTTTACTCCTTTGCAGAGACTGGGAGCTCCTCAAAGAGCCCTACTACGGTCCCTCTCACTCCAGCTAATGCATCTGAAGGCCCTCATTCACCAACTCTAATCCCAGAGGCCTCTAAGCTTACTTTCCTTCGCCGCTGTAAGTGGGTAAGTGTTCTTCCCTCTCAGCTTTAGGATTATCATTGCTTTTCTACTCTAGCCTTCCTGGACCTCACAATTATCGTGAGACTCGTACTAACCCCCTTTGGCAGAAAGCTAGGTCTAATGAATTAGATATAGGGCTATAAGGCTATATTCGAGTCGTGACGAGCCAATTTTCAGATTGCTAAGTTCAGCTCGACTCAAAAAATTCAAGCTCGAGCTCGAGCTCGAGCTCAAGATTTTTATCCTAATCTTTGTTCGAGCTCGAGTGGACCCAAGCCGACTCAAGTTGTTTAATTTTTATTTTTTCAATAAAATTAAATAATTAAGAACTTAGATAAATAAATAAAAAATCTAAATTGAATGAAATTTTTATAACTGACAAGTAGACCCTCTATTGAATTACAAACTTGTAAAGATTTATAAATAATTAATATGTAACTAGTTAATATTTATTCATAGACATAAATTACTAATATATTGTGATAATGTGATAGTATACATCAACATTTCATAGATGATTCATACATACTAGTATATGAAATTTTTAAGTCTTATTAAATAAGTATTTTACAAATTATATTCAATATATAGGCACAAGTGACTAAGCATAAGCAATTAGGTTATATACTATATATTTAGTTATAAAAGGTCACATGCTTATATTATTAACCGATACATATATATGTATATACACATTTATCAATGTATGAATTTGTTTTAATCGAGTCGAGCTAACGAGTCAACTCGGACGTAAACGAGAGGCCTTAACGAGTTTTAACCAAGTCAATTAGAGTTTAGTCGGGTATGTGTCTTTACTAATCGAGTGGGTATCTGCTTTCACCGTCAAGCTTTTTTTCACGAGTCCAGTTTGATTCTAATTTCGCAGAGAGAGTATCAAGCAGGCCATCGAACAGACTAGTTCATTTACAGCTCTAATTAGATACCCATACTTGAAACCTAATGAACCTACCTCCTAACAAAACAGTAGTTGGGTGTAAGTGGATATATATGAACAAGACTAAGGCAGATGGATCAATTGAATGCTATAAGGCACACCTTGTGGCCAAGGGTTTCACCCAAGAATATTGTGGCACCCGCAGGCTTCGCTTGAGATTTGACGGAGTTTGAGGCGTCAGGAACAGCAACACAAGGTCACATACACCATTCATGTCGTTAAGGATGCAGTGCACCTAGCATGCATCTAACAGTATATAATATTCACAAGGAATGACTTTTTTTTTAGCAATACACAAAATACCAGAAGTACTACATCCCAAAAACATAATCCTGATTCATATTTCCATGATAAACAGATATCCAAAATGTTACAATATTTGCCTAACATGTCTGTAACAAAGTTAAGTACTGGAGATAGAGCTCCATAAATACAAATTTGAAATAAAAACTACTAATCTAAATTGCTAAGCCACTCACATAGCTTGGCTACAATATCTAAAATCATATCCATAAAGTGGAGAACCAAAGCAATCAGTTCTTCCTCGTCGCTCTGTGGTCTATTCGACCTTGTCCAAACTACCATGTGTGGGTTCTCTAAATTCTGACATATCGTCTACCATTTAGGGAGAATGGTAGTTAAGACTACTACAGTGGGATTCTTAAATCTCGACAAGTAAGGCTCCTAATCTACCAATAGTATGAATAGACATGCATGGCAATAAATGACATATATACTTCATGACATAGATATGAACATGCGTGACATGACTTGGCAAATAGTATGACATGTACTTGATTTGAAAATAGCGTGACTAAACATGGATCATTACACGAGCTTGACATAACTTGACATGAACGTGACATGGACATGAAAAGCCTTGTCCAACATGTACATGTTTGATTAAATGTGAAACTTCGGATGCCAAAGTTTTACAAATCGTGTCGTACTAGTCGGAATGGTCGAATTTTACCATGCTGGAACAATAACCAGCACGGGAGATGGTTGTGTTTCCTACCGGATCAAATACAAGCCATTTCGGAATGTTTCGTTCAATACTAGCCAATTTTTGGCATTTTGGTCGGTGTGTAGATTTCGGTCTGGTATTCAAAATCAAGGGATGTACAATTTTGTAATTAAAGTGAAAAGGCAAGGGCTTCTTTATAAAAAATCAACTCAAAATCAAGGGTTTTCTTTTTCCCTTGATTTTTTGTGGTTGGCAGTCAAACCCAAGAATTCTCCTTCAATCCTCTGAATTCTGATCCTCTCCCTATTGTCGCTGGCGCCCAGATCCCACACAGCCAGACCCAATCGGCAATCACCCACCCCACCCGACTTCTTTCCCCTTCTTCTCCGTCTGTTTCTCCCTAGCGCCACCTAGACCCAAATCGAGGAAAACTCTCTACGTTGTCGTCGTCGCATCCTTCAGCTCGTGTCGATGTTGCTCATCCGTCACAGGAAGACGCCCAGGCCCCAGACCCCACGTTCTTAGTTATCTTGAAACTAGGTGATGATGTTTATTTTTATTGTAAATAACCTATCAAAAAATATATATGCAGTGTTTCAAACTGATCCAATTATAAACTTATATTCTGATGTGTATTCTGGTCATCTGGTTTTCATGTCTAAGGTTCAACTTCATGCAGCATATTCAATCAATTCATGTTATGATGTTCATGTCTGCAGTCAAGTAGATTGAAAATTAAAATGCCATATGGGATTAATTTACAACAAATGAAATTCAGGTGCATCATTCCAGCTCATTGAGAAGTATTATTGAGTTTACAAGTATGTGTTGTTAAGACTTATATTGGGAAGTATTATTGAGTTTATGACTTATATTGTTATTATTTTGGAATATAGTTTTATATATATAATTAATTTATCCATATATAGACTATCTTGAAACGGTACCGATATCGAGATATTTTGTTCCAGTACCTCGACTAGTCATCGAAATGGTATTCAAAACTTTGGCAAATGCTCCATGACTCTCCAATGGCCATGTGCTCCTGTCGGTACCGCATCACATTACAGGCATCTGCATCATTTATGAGCACATCATGATAACTGAACTGATAAAAATTGTTAAACGTGTAGTTGGCACCACCGAAGTTGGGTGCCTGAGTTCACTCTGGGACCCAGTTACATAGGTTCCATTCGAAACCTATTGACTGTATTTTGTTAACAGGGGATTCTAAATTAGTTTAAACACTCCAACTTGGACAAATGAGTTCCACTAGATATAGCATAACGTAAAAGCAAGCGTAAAAGTGCGTGAACTGAAATAAGATATTTTCTAAGATTAGAATATCTCACTAATTTCTTATAAACGTAAAACTTGCTAACTTAGGGCTAAATTTGCAAAGTCACCCTTTTACATGTGGGAAATTATAAATTTGCCCCTAAAACAAGGATTTTGCATACAAAATCCAAATCTTACCAAAATTTATATTTTTCAAGTAAATTTCATCATAAATCCCAATATCAGTTTAGAAAAATTTAAAGCAAAACATAACTATGCCAAACATGCTTAATTTGATTCATGTATTAAGCCAAAAAACACATTTTGTTGCTACTAGACCTTCTGACATACTAACATGCTTAAACCGCATTTCTCAACTCTCAAAAATCAAATCCTTAGTTATAAAATCATGCTAAGACACCAATTAACATATTTTCAAGAAAGCTCAAGCTCGCTACATCAAGTTGAATGCCAAAACACCATGTACACATCAAATAGAACCAAACCTTATTGTTCTTGGTCTAATACTTTCAATTCAACTCCAATGACTCTAAAATTCTATTAGTAACTCTCCTAACATGTTCATTATTCAAATATAAGCGCTAGCATGATTGATTAAACAACCAAAAATCATAAATCACCACTTAACACAATCAGTTTGCACAACAACCATGAAATCGAGTATAGCATGCTTTGAACTTGGAACAACATCACTAGATCCTTGATTCTCATTCAATAAATTCAACCATATATGTCACATTCACATTCTAAGTTGATATATGCATTAAATCTAGCATAACTTGGCAAAATTTCATCAAAAGCATATATCATACCTGAGAGCCTCTAGATTGAGTTTTAAACAAACTCTTGCATGTATAACAACATTTCATCAAAGATCTAAACCATAAATCTTCAAAAATAAACTCTTAACACATAGATCAAAACCTTAAAAACTTCATATATGAAAACCAAAGCTCTAGGATCAAGTTTCTAGAACCAAAATCACAACTTAAGCCATAATAGAAATTGTTTTGAGCTATATGGTTTCTATCACTGTGAAATCGTGCAAAACTCTTTTATAAAAATAATAACATACTTTGATCCACATCCTAATATGTATATAAATAAAGTAAGCACTTCATCAAGTCGAGATCCACATATTCTTTCATCAAAATAACACCAAACTTCCAAGCTTCATCAATGAACACAAAAAATGATCAAAACAGAACCTTTGCGTCTCCAAACCAATGTTTTGAATACCGTACCGGACACTGTACCGGTCAAGGCACTGGAACGAAATATTTCGGTACCGGTACCGTTTCGGGATAACATTTCGGAATGGTCGATATAAAAATAAATTATATTTCAAAATTATATTTCAAAATAATAGTCTATATATAAATAAATTATATATAAATACATATATATATATATAAATTATAAATAGTCTAGTCTGAATTGAGAGTTAAAAAATAAACTTATAGTTTGAAAAAATGAAAAAAAAAAAATACTGGTCGAAATATCGGTCGGTACTGGCCGAAATTAAGGCCGGTACAGGCCGAAATTTAGGCCGGTACGTCCGGTACCGGCCGATATTTTGACCGGTATGAAATGTATATAGTTCCTGTACTGGCCGGACGGTCGGTACGCAAAATTTCAGCCGTACCGGCCGGTACGGAACAAAATTCAAAACCTTGCTCCAAACTCAATTTTCATCAATCAAAACATCATGAAACTTTCACAGCGCACACTCAAATAAACTATACTCACTATAGAACAAGATGCAAGAAGATTAATCCATAGAAAATACTCACAAAGAGCTGGAATGAAGCAAATAAAATGTTGCCTATAAACTGCCTCTCAACTCTCTCTCTCTCTCTAGAAAACAAGTGAAATGTGGCTAATTTTGTGTTGAAATGGTGAACGGTGTGGGGTATAAGGGAAGGCTGACATGGTGGGTGGTGGAATGACCAAGTGATAGGAGGGTGGAACCTGAAATGGTGGCAGAAAATGGGCTGCTTTGTGTAGCCTTTTTTATTGCCATCAAGCCATTATTTGAGGCTAGCCATGAGATGGCATGTTAACTATAGGGTGGCCTTGGATGGAGGAAGAAGCTTGGGCTAGGTGGTGGTTTCGGTGGGCCAAAGATGGGCTTAACCAAGTGGGCTCAGTTTGGGGTTTTGTTTAGGGTTTCGGCTAAGGTTAAGTCCAAATTAAGTTTTGTTTTGGTCAAATATAATTACCAAGATGTAAGAGAGTGGATGAGAGTGTAATAGTATGTATTTGAATAATTAATAGTATGTAGAAGTAATTTAACCAGGTGATTACCAAGTATTTAGTTCTTTTAAATAATTGTGTAATGTGTATATATATATATATATATAAATGTTTTTTTTTCTTGGTTGTTGGAAAAATTATATTTATAAGTACAGAAGATCAATATCCACACTATTGCTATAGTAAAATTTAGTTTGTAAGAAAATTCTATCGACCATATCAATTATATAAAAAGTATGTCTTCAATGTCAACTTACAATCACAAGAGATCTCTGGTCATTATAGTTGCTCATGAATAGAAGAAATCTATTCACAAATTTCTCATCTCACCATCCAAACGAGGGCTTAGTTATTTTTTACATAAAATTTAGTTTTTTATTTTTATATATTTTATTATTATGGACAATGTTTAATGCATTAGTATTATGTTTTTCAACATGACAGCTTCTATTAAAAAACTTTAATGAAATACGGGGTTTTATATTAAAAAATTTATTTTCCAACATCATTTTTTCTTGAAAAAACTTTAATAAAATATAATTTTTTATAAAAGAAAATAAATCCGGATACATCCCGTTACCAGGATTTTCTGGTTTTAAGAACCCGATTTCACCTAGTTACTAGCCCGGGTCACCTAGGCTGGAACTCGGCAAAGATTTGAAATCCGATTCAGGGCCCAGATCCACCTAAGCACCCGGACCGGAACCCAGGTGGCCACCCCTAATTTCAAGATCTATTGTTTTTTTTTTATTTAGTCTTTTACACAATATTTTTAATCAATGTCAACCGTGTATAATTTGCTCAAGGGAGAAAAAGCACTCTCGTCATGCGAAAAGTCACGTCACACTTGCAATGGTATTTGCATATCAATATTTAAGATTGGGGTTGTAAATAAATAATACTATTCGCTATGCCGCTCAAATTTAGCTTTATTTTTTTATTGAATGAATTGTTCGTAAATACAAAATCATGATTGATTATTAATCGGCTTGTGTATACTCGATTTGAACTCGGTTCATTTAATAAATAAGATGTTTGTAAACATTAATATATGTTCGAATATTAAATGAGTAAAACTTGTATAAACTCTACTCTACTCAATTTAGACTTATGAACGAAACTCGTATAAGCTCGACTTGACTAGTTTAAGCTCATTTTGAAGCTCATAATATGTTTTATATATGTATGTGTTATATTTATTACATGTTAGTTATATTTTACATACTTAATTATATATTATTAATTTATATATAGTTTACCTTATTTAATATATATATGTTATGTTTCCAAAATGTGTATAGGATAATTTGTATAATAATATATCGTACAACTACAACTATTGATTTATTATATTATCTATACATACTAAATAGTTTAGTTTATTATGTTTGTCTTGTGTATTATTCTTTTAATTTATATAATAATTTGTACAATAATATATCATACAACTACAACTATTGATTTATTATATTATCTATATGTACTAAAGAGTTTAGTTTATTACATTTATCTTGTGTATTATTCTTTTAATTTATAACTATAGGTTATTTTTATAAAAAAAATTATACCATAAGAATTTGAATCAAAATTATTTGGTTGAATAGTTAAATGGTTTGAGTTTTCTTTTTTTTTTTGTAAAATTTAAATAAAAATTATTAATCAAAAGATAAGATTCAAAATTTTCAAAATAAAAAATCGAGTTTGAGCTCAAGTCGTTTGTTTATTTTTAGTCGAGCTCGAGTCGAATTTGAACAACATTAATGGTTAACGAACCGAGTTCGAACAAGGATATTCGATTTTTATTCGAGTTCGAGCCGAGTTCGAACGAGAAAACATGTTAATCGAGCTCGAGTACTCTTGTTCGAATTCGACTCGACTCGACTCGGTTCGTTTGCAACACTAAGCTCGTATAAACTTAGTAGTTTTGGATTTATTATTTTTCATAATATTATTTATGTATTTATAATGAAAATATTTAAATAGATTAGAGAAAATCTTGTTCATAGTATTTAACATGATACTTGGCTCCTTATAAGTCTAATCATTGATATATGTACATATAAATTTTATAAAGGTATTAACAAAAAGTCAAAATTTGTAGCTAAAGTTATAAAGTAAAATATAAATAATTTATATTATTTAAATGAAACAGCTCATGAACAAGCTTGAATATTAAATGAGTTGCTTGTGAACATAAAATAAAACGCGATAAAAAGCTCGAGCTCACCTCGTATTCAAATAAGAATTAAACAAACAAGTCGATCTTTACTAATCATTACTCGCTCAAATTCGACTCGCTTTCATTCACTAAAGGTATATTCTTCTACAATAAATAATGGGTTATATATGATGCATGGCCACTAGGAACTATACTAATTAGGGGTGTAAATTATTCGGTCCGGACCTGAAACCCCAATCGAACCGAATGGTTCATATAGACTAGGAGTGTACAGGAATCGTGTAAACCGGCCGGGAACCGAGCAGACCGGCCACTGGAGCAAGGAACTAGTTGGCGGGTGACAGTATATATATATATATTTGTTGCCCATATGACTAACACAAGAGGGGGTTAATTGGGTTGTGTTTAAAAATCCACAATTATAAACCAAATACATAATATAAACTATGAACAAAATATGAAACAACAGTAAATATAAATAATATGGATAAGAGAAAGCAAAGTCAGTGTTTTAACGAAGTTCAGCCCCACTGCCTACGTCCTCGCCTCAAGCTACCCTTTGAGGATTCCCAAATTCACTATTCAACCTCATTCAAGTGGAGATAGAAACCTATTACATCTTTGAGTAGTACCGCTACAAAGAATCCGTGTAGAACACCTTCTACACTTACAATCACCTTACACGTGGAGATTCAACAATTCCACGTGGAGAAAACCTTTTACACTCACAAGGGTTATACATACCATTTTACTGATACAAGAGCTGATAATGGGTAGGTTATCAGAAAATACTCCTCAATTAGTAGAATAAGAAGAATATAGCGCAAACTATATCTCTCTCAAAATAAACAAGGGTTAAGGATCAATGCTTAGATAAGAGAGATTGAAACTTTTGAATGAATGTCGTAAAAGTTGCAATTGAAGTAGGTATGCTCTTGTTGTTGTATGTGTTGTAAATTTGAAGGTCTCAATTGAGCTATTTATAGGCATATGAGATTTCATTTACAAATTTATAAAGATTCACATGTCAAAAAGGAGCACCACTCATTTTTCAAAAAATTCAAATAAAAGTTTCTCATTTTTCCAATTGTCAAAGAAAACATCATTCATTTTTCAAATTTTTCAAATAAAATTATCTTCCTTTTGCATATGTCAAAGAGCATCAATCACTTTTCAAATTTTTCAAACTTAATCTTTTACTTTTTGCATATGACAAAATGAGCATGATTTACTTTTCAAATTTTTTAAACAAAATGATCTACCTTTTGCATATGTCAAAAATATCATCAATCACTTTTGAAAATTTTCAAACCTAATCTTTTACTTTTTGCATATGACAAAAGGAGTATTATTTACTTTTCAAAGTTTTCAAACAAAACCATCTACCTTTTGCATATGTTCAAAAGTGCATCGATCACTTTTAAAAAGTTTCAAAAAAAGCATGCACATGTGGAAGATTTCAATCAATCATCTTTCAAATTTTTAAAAATTCAAACTTTTAATCATGCCATGCACATGTGAAAGATAACAATCAATAATCTTTCAAAATTTCAAATTTCAAAATTTTAATTTTCAAATATGTCATACACATGTGGAAAATACAATTTGATGCTTTATAAGAAAAGATTAATTTTAAACTTTAATCCAATTTCGTAAGTTTATCAAGAGATGTACAAAATTATTAAGAGCTTTATTTGTGAGCTTATTCCATTTCTTGCTCATGCTTGGTTCATTGATATGTTTGGTTTCATTGCGTAGACAACTTGAGTTTGAGATTCCTTTATGCTTGAATTCATTTGTTATCATCAAAATCCATATGTAAATAGATAATTATATGAAGCTTGAAACCTTAGGTCCAACAATCTCCCCATTTTTTATGATGAAAAATACTTAGTAGAATTCTGAAACCTGTAGTAATACTTAAGCTCCTCTTTAGAATGTGCGTTAGTCTTTCAAACAATAGATAAACATAATTTCAAACAAATATAACAAGCTTAATAATTCAAGGGATGTTAATTTAAAATAAAGCATGGCAAGAACATGATATTCTTGCTCTAAAACTTCTCCCTCTTTTGGCGTCATTAAAAAGGAACTGTAGTAACCATTGGACTGCTAAAAACTGTGTTCTGTATAAACTGTGGAGAGCTAAATAATTGGAGCCGCCTGGGTCCCGACAAGTGATGTAAAGCCTTGAGACCTAGCTTTATCAACTTAGTGCAAAAAGAGATTTAAATTCGCCTGATGTTGTTGACAAAAGAGATTTTGCAAAGAATTGAAAGCTCTGGGTTTCTTTTTAAAATGACCATTCTCACCCATCAGATACTCACAAAAAAAAGATTCTCACATTGCTCCTTGACCTAGTTTATGTTTATCCAGAACGCTAGTATGGCCTAGCAACTTTCTTCCATTAATGTTCCAGATTTGAATCAGGAACCATTTACGCCTCAACCACCAATTTTCTCTCCTGAGGCTATCAACACCATGATAGGAGCAAAGATGCATTTTTCTGGTAGAACTAATTCTAAGATTGTTGCAGGATCAAGAATGCTCAGTGCTCAATATGCTACCTCTGTTACGACCATGTCTTAGAGGTTATTAGCGAAGGTGAGTGAGGTTGATCAGCTTAACAGTCAAGTATCTGAGTTACGTCAAAAGCTTGCTAATAAAGATAGAATGAGTAAAAGGTTAAAGCAAGAAAACAAGGAGTTAAAGAAATTTACGAACTGGTATGCTCATGACCCGTAACCATGAATAGAGGAGCTGGAATGAGAGAGAGTTCAAATACAAAGCAACATCAGCAGATAACAACAGAGGTTCAGCATTTACGAGAAAAATAGGGACAGTCTGCAGTTAATCTCCCTTGCTTAACTAAATAACTTTTGACAATATGCATTCAGCATATCTTGTAATTTTTTACTAAGTAAGATTTGAAAAAATGATAGCTTGTCTTGTTCTCATTTCTATCTTTATAAAATTAGTCTTGAGTTTCATCTAATTCGCATATGTAATCCATCTGTCTCACTCTCTAAACTTTTTCCTTTTTATTTTTGCGTTGGCTCAACAATCTTCTTCCAACAATCCCCTTGATCACTATATGAGGTATTCTACATCTCAGCCACCAGTTATTTCTACATCTGCCATAGGTGCCATGATGCAGCATGAGAGTAATCTGACTAACAAGTCAGATGATGATGCCATTTATAAACTTGGGAGTCTTGGTACTCGATACTCATCGTCCATTGTCACATTTTCCCAATAGTTGCAGTCTAGAACTCGTGAACTTGTAAAGCTTAACGAGAATATTTATGTACTTAAATGACTTGTTCACGAGTCTAACAAAATAATATGAGACTTAAAGTAAAAAAATAAGTATTTAAAGTCCTTGCTTGATTCTTCATTTTGACTGTCTAATCCTTTAGATAAGGATAGTACGTTGATATATGAAGAGCAAGAGCGCTTGAAAAATGAGGCTAAAAGTTTCAAGTTTTTGTAAGTCATTTGAGATAATAAAATAAAAATATTTAACAGATATTCATAGCATGCATCATTCATATTTCTCTTCTAATCATGCATAGTCTATCTTCCGGCAGAGGTTTTGTGAAGATGTCTGCCAACTGATCGTGTGTGTTTGTGAATTCAAGTACAATATCGCCCTTATGCACATGATCTCGGAGAAAATGATATATAATCTCAATATGCTTAGTTCTAGAATGTTTTATTGGGTTCTTTGAAAGATTTATAGCACTTGTATTATCACATTTTATTGGAATGTGATTGTACCTGAGCTTAAAATCCTCGGGTTGTTGCTTCATGTAAAAAAACTTGAGCACGACAACTACCCGCAGCAACATATTCTGCCTTAGTAGTAGATAATGCAACCGAGTTTTGTTTTTTACTAAACCATTAAACAAATGCATGACCTAAGAAATGACATATTCCACTAGTGCTTTTTCGATCAATTTTGCAACCAGCATAATCTGCATCTGAGTAGCTGATTAGATTGAAAGAAATGTGCTTAAGATACCATAACCCTAGATCAATTGTACCAACAAGATATCTAAGAATGTGTTTAACTGCTGCCAAATGAGATTCTTTGGGAGATGATTGAAAACGTGCACATAAGCATACACTGAACATAATATCCAGTCTACTCGATGTCAAATATAATAGATTACTAATCATATCTCGATATACCTTTGAGTCAACTTGCTCATCAGTTTCATCATTGTCAAGTTTGGTGGATGGGCTCGTTGGTGTTTCAATTTCCTTCGTACCTTCCATCCCAATCTTTTTGAGTAATTCTTTGATATATTTTGATTGATTAATGAATATTCCACTTTTTGCTTGCTTGATCTGCAATCTGAGAAAAAAGTTAAGTTCTCCCATCATGCTCATTTCAAATTCTTCTTGTATACTCCTAGCAAAAACTTGGCACATATTTTCATTAGTAGTACCAAATATTATATCATCCATATAAATCTAAATCAAAATAATATTATCATTTTTGTGTTTAATGAAAAAGGTTGTGTTAGTTTTTCCTCTTAGAAAACCTTTTTCAGTCAATAAACCATTGAGTCTCTCATACCAAGGCGGCAAGCTCTAGGAGCTTGTTTGACTCCATATAATGTTTTTGTGATATTGGAAACATGATTTGGAAGATATGATTTTCAAAACGGTTGCTCAACATATACCTCCTCATTTATAAAACCATTTACATTTACTTATGGAGGACTTCATGCATACCTACAAAAAAAATTAAAATGATTTTTCATGGAACCCAAGTTCTTTGGGTCCTTCATTTATCAGTATTAGAATAAACAAGATTTTTAGGTTCCCATATGACCCTAATAGTCATTGTATGTTTTCTTCTAATATGACAAACATGATCATTATGATCATTTCTATTACAAAAATTGCAGATAGCATGTGATATATACGAAGAACTTGAGTGATTGTAATAATATCTTTCTTTTGAAAATTTATTTTTATAAAAAATATTTTGAATATTGGACTTTAATTTAGAATGATTATCAAAGAAGTTTTTATAAGGTTTGTATTTTTGTTTTGGCATGTATCACAAGCCTGCCTTGTCAAAAACACATCTTTGACTACCAAGAAATTTTTCAAAATTTCTTTTTCCGTTTGTAAGGTTTTCAACAATCTTTTCTAAATCAGTCACTTTATTCTTCAACTCATAATTTTCATCTTTTAAAATGATGTTTTCTTTTCTTAAAACATCAATTTTGTTTGTCAAAGAAGAATTTTTCTTTTTCAAAGTAGTATATTTGATATCCAATTTCTCAAGTTCTTCATATGAAAATTTTTCAATATTGTCAAGATTTATTACATCAAGGTCGTCTTTAGCCATAAGACAAGTATTTGCATATTCTCCATTGCTTGCTTCGATGTCTGAGCTACTTGAATCATCATCCCATATAGCTTTCATTGCTTTCTTGCCCTTGTTTCGATATTTCTTTAGCAGAGGACAATCCGTCTTGATATGTCCTAGCTTATTGCATTTGTAATTAGTAAAATAGTCATTTTTATCTATATCTTTCTTGGAAAATTTTTTGAAGGATTTCCTTGATAGAGTTTTATTTCTCTTTAAGAATCTTTTAATTCTCCTTGTTATCATCGTAACTTCTTCATCTTTTTCACCACTTTCATCATCTTCATCACTTTCGTTTTCATGAGGAACAGCTTTACCTGTCAAGCTCTTATTTGGGTTTCCTTCTTCTTCTCCTCTTTTCAATGTGTACTCATGGGTGGTAAGTGGCCCGATGAGTTCATTTATTTCGAGTTTCTTGAGGTCTCTAGTTTCAAGAATCACCATCACTTTTGATTCCCAACGTTTTGACAGAGAGTTGAGAATTTTTCTTACTATCTCCAAACTGAAATAAACCTTGCCGAGAGTTGTCAAACTGTTTATAATGTTAGTAAAACAAGTGTACATGGTAGAAATATATTCATTATCATTCATTTTAAACATTTCATATTCATGAGTAAGAATATAAATTTTTGATTCCTTGACTTGCGAAGTTCCTTCATAAGTTACTTCCAAGTTATCCCAAATTTCTTTTGTCATCTTGCAAATCATTATTCTGTTAAACGCATTCCCATTGAGAGTATTATATAGGAGATTTATAGTCGTTGAATTCAATATTAGAATTCTCTCATCTTCACGATCAAACTTTTCTTATTCTTTTTTTACCTTTACTCCATCAACAGTTTTTGTTGGAATATAAGGTCCATTTACAACATATTCCAAATTTCTTGACCATGAGCCTAAAGGAAAATTTTTCATTCTAGCTTTCTATAATGTGTAATTGTCTCCACAAAATAGTGGAGGCCGACTACTGGATTGACCTTCACCAAAGGTAACTACAATGTTAGTCATAAAATCTTAACTCAAAATATAGTTAAACTTATAAAAGAGTCCTTACTCTGATACCAATTGTTGCCCAGATGACTAATACAAGAGAGGGTGAATTGGGTTATATTTAAAAATCTACAATTATAAACCAAATACACAATATAAAATATGAACAAAATACGAAGCAGCAGTAAATATAAAGATAAGGGTAAAAAGAAGCAAATTCAGTAATTTAACGAGGTTCAGCCCCACTACCTACGTCATCGTCTCAAGCTACCCCTTGAGGATTCCAAAATTCACTATTCAACCTCCTTCAAGTTGAGATAGAAATCTATTACACTTTTGAGCAGTTCCGCTACAAATAATCCTTGTAAAACATCTTCTACACTTACAATCACTTTACACATGGTGATTCAACTATTCCTTGTGTAGAACACATTATACACACGCAGGAGTTATACACACCATTTTACTGATACAAGAGTTAATAATGGCTAAGTTATCAGAAAACACTCTTCAATAAGTGGAATAATAACAATACAACGCAAACTATATATCTCTTAAAATGAACAATGGTTAAGGCTCAATGCTTAGAGAAGAAAGATTGAAAACTTTGAATGAATGTCGTAAACTTGCAATTGTCTTGTTGTTGTGTGTGTTGTAAATTTGAAAATCTCAATTGAGCTATTTATAAGCATATAAGACTTCATTTTCAAATTTAAAAAGATTCACATGTCAAAAAAGAGTACCACTCACTTTTCAAAATTTTCAAATAAAAGTTTTTTCTTTTTGCAATTTTCAAAGACAACATCATTCACTTTTCAAATTTTTCAAATGTAATCTTTTACTTTTCACATATGACAAAATGAGCATGATTTACTTTTCAAATTTTTCAAACAAAATCATCTTCCTTTTGCATATGTCAAAGAGCATCAATCAGTTTTCAAGTTTTTCAGACCTAATCTTTTACTTTTCGCATATGACAAATGAGTATGATTTACTTTTCAAATTCTTCAAACAAAATCATCTACCTTTTGCATATGTCAAAAAGAGTTTCAATTACTTTTAAAAATTTTCAAATCTAATGTTTAAGTTTTTGCATATAACAAAATGAGCATTATTTACTTTCCAAATTTTTCAAACAAAATCATCTCTCTTTTGCATATGTCAAAAAGAGTATCAATCACTTTTAAAAAATTTCAAACAAAACATGGACATGTGAAAGATTACAATCAATTATCTTTCAAATTTTCAAAAATTCTAATTTTTAATCATATCATGCATATGTGAAAGATGACAATAAATCATCTTTCAAAAATTCAAAAAACTCTTAATTTTCAAATATGTCATGCTCATGTGGAAAATGCAATTTGATGCTTTATGAGAAAAGATTAATTTTGAGCCTTAATTCAATTTTGAATTTTATCAAGAGATGTACATAATTACTCTAAGAACTTTTATTTGTGAGCTTGTTCCCTTTCTTGCTCATTGTTCATTGATTTGATTGGCTTCATTGTGAAGACAACTTAAGCTTGAAATTCTTTTATGCTTGAATTCATTTGTTATCATATAAATCTATATGTAGATATATAATTATATAAAACTTGAAACCTTGGGTTCAACAATATTTTTTAAATATATGTATATAAAATGGTGTTGTTTCACTTGAATAGGTGAAAACATCGTTTTGCCCTTGGAAGTTAAAAAAACATATGGAACGGCGCCGTTTCAAAATGGATTAATAACCCCTTAAACCCCCCCCTTCTTCTTCTTCTTCTTCTTCTTCTTCTTCTTCTTCGTGTCATCTTCTTCCTCAATACACCGTTTTCTCATCTGCAACTTTCTTCTACTCTCTCATGGTCGACGATGCGGCATCCCTCCTCCGTCACAGAGATGCCGACAGCAAACTAAAGAATCTAGCCGCACCGCATCGAGATCAATAATATCAATTTCCTCTCCCCCAATTGGCCAATTTCGGTCGATTCTGAGCTTTCATGGCAGACATCAATGCGGCATTGGTTTGGCACCAAAACCATGCCAAACCCATTAGTTTTCAGCCCTAATATAAACCTTAGAATTTTGGTTCTCATTCCGGTCCAGAGTGTAGTTTTTTTGGATCGGACCGAATCGAACCGACTGAAGTATCTATATAGGTTCTTAAAATATTTATATATATTTATCATTTTATATAGTAGTTATATAAGTTAATTATATAATTTTTATCTAACCTATCACTATTGATCATATGTATTTGGAGTTTGGATGATATTGTATTTTTTTATATCATTTTCTCTATTGTTTGTTTTTAACCTTATTTTCATGATTGCTAATTCTAAGAATAGATACGGATAATTTTGATAATTTTTCAACTTTTTTAGTCTATTTTTCAAAATGTGCAAATAAAGATAAATAATTGATATTCAAAAGTGTAAATATTATTGACTTTTTTGTATTGATATGCCAAAAATAGTCAAAATATATATGCATTAGAAGTGATTTTGTGTTTTTTTGTATGTTTGCCCATTTTATAGTTGCTCAAACTAAATGGATTGATTGGACAAATAGCTAACGGTCCAGTCCGATAGGAATAATTTGTCCGGTCTCGGTCTGGAAAAGTGTGGACCGAAATTCTCGATCCATAACCCCCGGATCAATTACATGACCCCTAATACCAATTACGATAAGGATTATTAATTTACGTACACCTACTATACGTACTGTTTACAAAGGACTTGAAAGATAAACACGTACTTGTTGTGTAGCGTTGAATGGTCTTCAATTCATGCCTTGTCGCCAATGATTCCTTATGATTCACTGTGTGCTTTCTCCTTTTCTTTTTTTTTCTTTGTTCCTTTGGTGTAAACAAAAGGGTTCCCTAAAGGCCTAAAAGGTAAGAATAAGCAACCGGAGGTAGTCTTATTACTTGAGCGTGACCATAACAGCACTCTATTTACTAGAAACTAGAATCGAGAGACCTAAACGATGAGAAGCCACAGGCAAGGAAATCTTTTTGCCCAACCTAAAAGTATCTGTAGCCCAACATCTTCCTACCGGTGCAGAGTTTTGAGAGTACTGTCGAATATGCAAGTTTTCGAAATAGTTAATGGAGATCTTTCCCAGCACAAAGAAACAACTTAGAATGGAATTCTGGAGGAGACTGTAATTGAGTGTTGTTGAGTAAATTTTGCTTATAAATTGTTACATTAATGGTGTTTGCATTGATGATTTGTCTGTTTCCCAGTAAGAGGAGACAGTAATTTTCTGATTGATGATATATGTGCATGGCAGAGTTAATCAGAATTAATGTAACGCAGATATCCAAAGAAATGCAAGAGAACATGATGAGAAAAAATAACTTTTCCACCTTACAACGAGTCAATGAGAACAGTAAGTCCAAAGTTGTATCCAGTAAGAAACTTGTTTTTACTGTCAATGAAGCTGCAACCAGCCTTCCCAAGGAATATGTGTCAAGAAATTCTCTGGCTTTCTTATGAGAATTGCCAAGGAGGTTCTTTGTTGAACTATGAAATTCAATGAATCTTACAAACATAGAGAGGGCATTTGGTCTAGTGGTATGATTCTCGCTTTGGGTGCGAGAGGTCCCGAGTTCGATTCTCGGAATGCCCCCTTCTTTGATTTTTGCAAGTTGCAGTTTTTTTGTTGGCTAGTAGTAATTTATGCAAAAGATATGTTGTGTATAGGCCTAACTCTCATGTCCCAACTAATTAAAGAAGTGAGTTTCCAGCAGAAGATTGTAAATCTATGTTTTTTTTTTGTTATTCTTCAAGTCAATGTGTAATTTCTTCTAAATGAAGATAGTAAGCACTCAAACTGAGTATTTCACATTTGGAAATGGTCAAAAAGACATTCACGGAGACAGCAAAAGTCCATACAACTTGGTACTAATTGTTTGCTAAAGGACATTCATGTTCAATTCACTTTGTATAATTGTTGTCTAAGGACACAATGCTGATGGGTTGGGTTTGGCTTTTTCCACCATTTGACTGGTCCCACTGAAATTGAAACACAAACCTCACATTTCAGCACCAACTATTTTGTCATGAACTACAAAAGAAAAAGGGGAAATTGTTAAAATGCAAAGACTGTTCTTATTGGGTTTGGATACACAAAATATCTCACCTCTTCTCATTTCATCATCATAATTTTTTCAAATTTTTATATAAAAATATAATAAAAAAATTCAACTTTTTCAAATTCTAAAATAAAATTAATACTAAAAAATTATATTCTAACAATATTTTATTCAATTTTCAACAAGATATCTCATATCTTCTCATATTATCTGTACTGTCTATCCAAACCCACCTTATTATCCTATATATATGCTCTCTCTTTCTCTGTTTCAACCCCCCACTTAACTTTAAGAAAAAGTCATCCTAAAATGCTAACTGAGAAGACAATGTGAAATAGTTTGATTCCTCTTTAGATAAGGACCTCTAAGCACATCCTAATCATGATCTTGTTGATCACAACATCTATATTAAACATAGAATATGAAAGTTTTGGTTGCAGGTTTTGACTTTGATTCAATTCCTATTAGAATGGACCCAGTTATATGTTAGATGAGATATATCTAATATATGTATGTACGCCCGAACTTGCCATGACATACAAAGAACATGTTGAAAAAAACATCTCCCGAGAAATAAATGTTGTATGATCCACTTTATATATCTTTCTATCTTCCATTTGATGCCCTCAAGACTTTAATCAAAATGTATTTATAATTGCCTCTAAATGAAGTCCATGGTCACATTAATATTTATTCTCTTAGAGCTAGTTCCAATATAAAAAAAAAAACTATTGACTACCATTCATGTAATGAAAGCTATAACCAAACAATTAAGTAGCGGGAAGAGAGAGAATTCCAAGATTTCACATTCCTTGAAGCTTCTATTCGGAGTGTAAGATCTAGAGTAGTGATAGAAAGACACATGAAGTATGGATCTTATAATATAGCTGGTTTGGATTCTGAGATGAGATGATTTTAGATAAAACTTGAAAGTTAAAAAAAATATTGTTAGAATATTATTTTTAATATTATTATTATTTTAAGATTTGAAAAAGTTAAATTGTTTATTATATTTTGTGTGAAAATTTAAAAAAATTATAATGATAAAATCAAACATTTTCTAAATTCAAATGGGGTCTATCTGATTCTCTTGAACAACATTAGATTCTCAATATAAATATGGAAAATGCCGTTCTCACCGAGAGTGGCTCCCGACAATCTTCACAGATTGTTTTTTTTTTATTTTTTATTTAATGATTAAAGAATTATTTTTTAATGAATTTGTTATTTTTATTTATTTTTACATGTTTAAGGAATTTAAAAAAAATATACGTGGAAATGAGAAACTTTTGTCTTGTCGGTGAGGATTCTAGAATCCACGGTGGCTCTAGCAGCCCCCCATAAATATTGATCTATAGCTTACTTTATGTGGTATCTGTCTTTCTCATTCGAGGTCCCAAATTCAAATATACAATAATTTTAAGAAGTCCTCATCTATCATCATCGTGATACTCAAAAGAATTGGTTTTATAAGATAAAAGAAAATATATTATTGCAAAAAATATATATATTTTTTCGACAACGGTTTTCAAAAAATAGATCCATTGAACACTTTTATTGGATTAGTCAAAATTAAATGACAGTTTTGATGAATGTAAAAGAAATTTGACTTTTGACTATTTCATTCACATAAATCTTCACATTGGAATAACTATTTTTTTATTATATAATAATAAAATAATATAAGATGAATTTGGTTTTGATTATTCACATCAAATCTCTATATTAGATTATACATTTATTCTTTATATGATAATGAATAACTAATAATTTCAAAAATATTTAATTTTTTTAATTATTAATTTATTTAATTTTATCATATTTTACTATTCTACTTATTATATGTTAATTAATAATCATATTTTTATTAAATTAATATATCACTAAGTCAAATTAATATATTAATTGTGATAAAATATGTGATAGAAAGAAAGAGATAGATAAATAATTAATAAAATATGTATTTGATGTATGTATAACTTTCAAATTTGGAAAAAATTTTGAAAGTCATTGTAGTCAAATTCCAATTTGACTAATTCAATGTGAGCATATTTTACTCATTAATAACTAAATACTCATTGGATTTAGCTTTTAGCTAATCTAATGAGAGTGCTCTTAGGTTAGTGCTTCTTACAATGTATGAAAATATTTTTTGAAAGAAAAATTGGGTTTGTTTAGGGTTATGTTAGGAGTCTTAAAAAGTGTTTAAACAGTCTTAAAAGCTCTTTAATAGAAAAGTTAAGTTGTTTGAGTGTTACATGTAAAAGTATTTTTTAATTTCAAATAAATTAAAAAGTACATTTGAGTAAAAACAACATTTTGATGTTTTTCCTGAAACGTATTTTTTCGGATAATATGGAACGTAATTCGAATAAAAAAAAAAATCAATGGTCGAAAATACTCATACAAATTTAAGATAATTATAATTTTCAAAACTTTCAAAGATATGGTCATAATTTTTTTTAAAATCAAATAATCGTCATTTCTACTTTAGAAAACATTTTTTTTAATTTATTTCTTAACAAATATAAAATGTTTGAAAGTACTTTAAACATATAGTTATCAAACAATAAATAATTTTTTAATAGTAAAACTTATTACTTAAGTTATAAGTTATAACTCTTAAAATTATAAGCTCTATTTTTTACCACAATCTCAAATATGCCCTGTCAAGTACTTCTTGATTGGCTCCCCCCGTTACCTTCTAATTTGAGGATAATATTTGTTTATTTGGCTAAAGAAACAAAGGGAATCTATTATTCAGTACTACCGGCCAACATACAATGTAGGGTTTGTGGAGAAGCACATGTACCATATGCATGGTTAAGGACTTGTTCATGTTGAGAGGGTTCAAGTTTTGGCAGGAAAATGGTATTTTACTATTTTTTTTAAGCATTTCAAAACAACTATTATTCCACATTCTATGTGCCTTCATCTAAGTACCATGATCGATGTTCTGTCTCTGGTTTTTCTTTTCACATATATACTTGCTAGTACTACTGTTTCAAAAACTAACATCGGAGAAAGGTCACAAAGATAGGACAAAGAAAATTAGTTTTAAATATAAAATATTGTTATAATTATTTTATCTTGGTATTGTTTAGAACAAGTAGAATAATTGTTTTTTAGTTAAAAAAGCAAGACTTTGGCAAAAAATGTTTGGAAATATTTGAGAATCTTATGAATTTGTTTGAGATAGTATCGTTTGGATAGTGAGATGAGATGATTTTAGATAAGTTAAATAAAATATTATTATAATATTACTTTTTAATATTATTATTGTTTTGAGATTTGAAAAAGTTGAATTATCTATTATATTTTATATGAGAATTTGAAAAAATTGTAATGATGAGATGAGATTGATTAAAAAGTATTTTTCAATCCAAACGAAGTTTTGAAAAATATGAGAGAAAATTTTGTTTAAAATAAATATTGTATTGAAGTTTGTAAAAATGGATAGATAAAGTTGAAAAGTTGTTTCAATATAATTTTTAAATTTTTTTTTTTTGTTTTGGAGTTTGTAAAGATTATATTAATTTTTATGTAGGTAATGATTAAATAAAAATTTAAAATTTTGAAATAAAAAAGATTTTTTATATTTAAATAATATTTAGAAATGAAATTATAAAAAAATTCAAAAAATGTTAGAAAAATATTTACAAAATTACACTTAAATGAATGAATTGAAGTTTTCACTCATTATCTTTTATTCAAGAGTAAATATTCTAGATATCAAAAGCGAAAAGAAGAAACAAACGCTTCCGATCACGAATAATGCACAAAACGACATCCCTCAAAGCCACGTCTCACACATGCAGGCCATTTGCAACGTATGTCTGTCTGTCCAGTCATAAATATGGATAGTGCTAGCGGGCCGTTAGTATTTCGTACGTTTTAATTTTTTTGTTTTATTTTTTTAAATAGTTTTTTAATATTCTTAATTATTAAAAAAATAAAAAATATATATATAATTTCATTAATAATCACTATCTTAACTATTAAATAAAATATATATATAATTAAAATACATAAACAGTAAATTTGAAATACTTTACTAGAATTTTTCCATAAATATTAATCCTAACAGTCTTAAAATAGTTATTTATTTTTTATATTCACCAATATTCTTCTACTATTTGATAGGTAATACTTTAAGGATAATAATATATTAACAAAAGGTACATAATATTGGTGCTTGTCATAATTTAATTACTTTTATATTGACCACTCAAATAACAGATCAATCAGAATGACTAAAATGATAAAAATTTTAAATGAAAAATAACATTTTTACTACTAGATTTCCCTAACCAAGTTAAAACCAAAATAATAATCTCATTACACGTTTAAATATACAAAATTAAATATAAAAAAAAATAACCTTATTTTTTATACAAAATTAAATATAAGAAGACCAGCTTTGACTTCGAGTACAGTGTAATATTCTAAAAGTTTACATCATAATTGTGAATAAAAATTCAATCCAAATAATTAAAAAATAAAATTTAATTTCTTGACTTTATTTTCCATCTCAACTCATCATTATAATTTTTTTAAATTTCAATACAAAATATAATAAAAAATTTAATTTTTTAAAATTTTAAAATAATAATAATATTAAAAAATAATATTTTATCATCTCAACTTAACTTAGTTCAACATATAAACACAGCCTAAGATCACGTTTAGATACAAAAACAATTTCATATCGTCTTATCTCATCATTATTATTTTTTTAAATTTTTATACAAAATATAATAAACAATTCAATTTTTTTAAATTTTAAAACAATAATAATATTAAAAAATAATATTTTAATAATATTTTAATTAATTTTTAATTTTTAATTTTTAACTTTTAATTTTTATTTAAAATCATATCTTAGTGTCTAAACCGTGCCTAAATTTCTTCAATAAGTGCCACTGATCTGAAAGTCTAAAAAATGTAATAAAAGTAAATTTATGAATAATTATGAGCCACGCCAGCTGAGTCAGCATAATTACTTTGTAATTTATTTAGATGGACCCACTTTCAGCCACTACCCAGCCTTTTTGGTACATATATTACAGTCTAATAAATACCAGTTCAACATCTCATTTTCTAGGGATAAAAAGGTAAATTACTGGGTTTTTAAAAAAAAACAATACCTACTAACATTTATTGGGTGAGAACCCGACCCGCGATTTTGCCAAATCGAAACTGACCCGTGTCCCCTGCTGCTGCACATTCCCGATGATTGACAAAGACGACCCCGTAGCAGCGAAGGCGAAACAGAAGGTTCCGGACGAGTCGACCGGGATCAGATAATTCTTCGCCGGTAGCTGCAGCGACTTTCCGTCCGACAGCCGGAATGCCACAGTTGGTACTCTCACGGATGTCATGGAAGAAAGATCGTAACAGGTGTCGAACAGAGACACGCCGCTTGTGGACGGTAAGTGCCGAGTCAGCTTCACGAACGCGTCGCGGAGCGAGTTGTAGGCCTCCGTCTGAAGACGAGTTATGGCGGTCCCGGAGTCGATGATGATCCCGCCGTTTCCTGATGCGTCCAATTGGAACGCGGAGGACGGGATCGAGACGGGCTGGCCTCCGACGCTTAGTCCGGTGAGTCCGATGTAGTAGAACGTACCAACTTTCTCGTTTCGGAGTAGAGGGGTCGTGACCGAGTCGGAGGGTGGAGCTGAGTTGAACTCGAGCGTCGAGGACCTGCCCGAGTGACGGTCCACAAGGCAGTAAGAGAACGAAGACGCTTTGATCTGAGAGAGAAGCGAAAGTTTGCCCGCACCCAGCCCCAGTAATCCGGCCGCCCCAACGAACAAACCCTCGTTTTCGTGGCCGCAACCCAGAGCGATGCCGTTTACCGCCCCTGTGTTTCCGAACGACACCGTCTCCGTTACGAAGTCACCGACCGTGTACGATCCGTCGCCGTAGGAAACCTGATATTGACACTTACCAGTGCTACACCCTGGGTTCTCGAGGGACCCGCATTGCTGGGAGGTGCAGGAGAGGGTCTTGTAGGAGGAAGATGAGCCCGGATTGAATACCGGGTCGGATTGCTGGTAGCAGTCCGAACAGGGCTGGCATTGGAGCCAATTGATGTCGCTACCGGTGTCGAGGACCATGTAGAAGAGCTTGGGCGGGCTTCCCACACCTACGCGCGAGAAGTACTCGCCGCTACCCTGGCTCGTCCCGGACACGATCGGAGTGGACAGGTCCTCAGGGCGAAGCTCCGTCTTCATGGGTTCAAGATCCGACTCACTCACGCCGTCGAGGGACACCTGGAGCTTGGTAGTGAGCGATTTGACTCGGGCCGAGTCGCGCTCGAGTCGAGATAAAACGAGGCTTTTGTAGTCTTTATATGAGGTCTTGAGGAGAAAGTCTCGTGGGTGAAGCTGAACCGAGAAAGACGAGGAGTTAGCGAGGGTTTGTTGCTGCATCTCGTCATCATGTTGGCCAAAGGGTTGAACCGTTTCAGGGTCGAAGCTGAGGACTGCTTGGGCTTGTTCGAGCGAGGCCGACACGTCGAGGAATGCGTGTGTAGCTTCCTCAGTTAGGCCACGGGAGAGAGCCAAGGGAAGTAAAGAAACAGCTAGGGCGACGAAAATGGCGAAGAAGAAGCTGAAGAAGAAAAGCTTGCTATTAGAAGCCATATCTGATTTGTCGCAGAGCAGACAGCTCAGGGAGAAGATCAGTGACTGGATTTGGGTTTTTTTATATGATATTATATATAGATTCAGAAAGAAATGGAGAGGTCTCTGTATCACGTCAGCATTGCTGTTAGGAGGTAGATAAAGACAATGGCAGATAATGGAAGACAGCATTAAAGTAAGTTGGGGAGAAAAGGGTTTGCATGCCAACCCTCAAGTGAAAAGGTGACAATACTAAGTGAACGCTGCTGATAATGTCCTAGCGGGATTGGCACGGAGTACTGGACGTACGTGCATGGAAGGCCTGATTTCCAGTCAGTTGAGTTTCTTTTTTAAAAATGTTTTTATGAGGTTTTTTACATATTTTATTGGAATTCAAATTAAACATTTGACCAAAAGAAAATTAATATTTAGTTAAATTTGAACGTTGAATTGAATTAAATTGATTTGAGTTGAGTTTAGATAATAAAATATTATTAAAATATTATTTTAAGATTTTTTTTAGTTAAATTATTTATTATATTTTATATTAAAATTTACAAAAATTATAATAATAAATTGAGATAAATTTACAAACTAAACAAAGTCTAAAGTGAATGTTATTTAAGTGATTAATATATAAAAAAAAATCAGTTAAAATATAAGATATCACATGACTAAGAACGATGGCATTTTAGATGAAAAGTAATATTCTTTTTATTATATCGGTGTTCTATGCAGAATTTTTCAAAAATTTAATTTATAAATTTACGTAATTTGATATGAGATTTGAAATTGTAAATTTTTTTTTATTATAAATAGATTTAATATTTTACATCAAGTTATGTTAATTTATAAACTTATTTTTGTATAATCTTGTTTAGAACTGGCACTTTCTACTTTCTAGATTTTAATATGACTGTGGATGTGGAGAATACATCATCCACATTAGTTAGAGTATTGACATTAATTTTATCAAATCATTTTCAAAAAGCTAAAATACATGTTTTACATAAAGTCAAAACCATTCAAACTATAATAACTTCACATTGAATTAGTAAATAATAATATTTTTATTTTTTTATATTTTACAACTACATTAATTATATATTAATGAATCATTTAATTTTAAATTATTATTTTCTAACTAATTTTTTACTCAACCTATTTGCAACCTGTGGCCAAAAGCCAAAATCATTTGCAGCCTTGAATTCACGTGGGCACCTAGAATGAGGTGTAGATTATTGGACAGAAATGTGAAGTAAAACACAAAACAACCAGAAATGTGAAGTTAAAAAAAAAAAAAACAAAAAACAAAAATATGAAGTAAAAGAGTAACGTTAGATGCAAGTTTCAAATAGATAAATTTTATACAAGTCTTTTATAAAAAAATAGGTCACACTAATTAAGAATAGTTTTTTTTTACACTTTTTTAAAGTGTGTATTTTTTTATAAAGATTTGTATAGGACTTGTATATTTGGAACTTGTATAAATCATTTATTTTTAGAATAAAATATTATTTTTAAAGATGAACAGATCATCTCTAAATATGAAGATGAACTTAAAAATACTATAGTTCAAATTTAAAGTTTTCATTATTTGACTACTTCAATACAGATTACAGATCATTTTATTTATATTTTTTCAAATTTTAAAAGTTCACGGGTATTTGGCAAGCTAGTGCTCTTATGTTGCAAGATTTGATTTTCAATATTCACAATTTTAATTTTATTTTACTAATCAAATCATGCCATATTGTCAATTGTGGAGAAAATACTTGCATGTTTTCTTCTAATATTTTTCCATCCGAAGATGACCAAAATGCTTTTTATATATTCTTACTGCTAAAATGTGCTGAACAGACGATGGAAATCCAAAACATTATTTTTTTTTATAGGATAAGATAAGATAACACTCGACTTTATTAATTTGGAGTAATACTATACACCACACCACAATCTTACTTTCATTCATTATGTAAGACGTGTCATATTTATTATTATTAAATGATAAAAAAAATTATCTAATAAATGATCATTCAATGATGATAAATGTGTCACATCATGTATAGTGAGATGATGATATAGTTTATAGAATTTTTTATTAATTTGAGACATATTATATATATTATACTGTCACGCGCGCACAGCACTAGTCTTGTCTACTATTTTCAGATCTCACATTTATATCATAGACAGGAAGGTGGGTTCATAAGGATTGTATTAAATGAGACGATAAGGCCGGGAGGATGAAACTTTATCTTATATTGGTACAAATTATTAATAATTCATGCATCATGAGCGAGCATGATGGTCCCAAAACTTCCAATGCCATAAAGAGTAGTGTAATTTGTTTTATTTTCTCTTTTAATTCTTTAAAGTGTGTATATATATATAGTAATTAATTTTTTTTTTTTTTTAATTTTGAACATTATATTGCTAGCTTTTAATTAATTATTTGCTGAATGGAGTTGCTTGTTAGGTTTCCTTTTCTACTTTTATGATCTATCCAAGCTATTAATATTTCAAAAACATCACTAATCTATCAAAATGAAACTACTTTTTTTTGGTTGATGGTCATATATATGGTTGTTGGTTACATTTTGACTAATTAATATCACCACAATGAAACTAGCTAACAATAGAAACCTATAATAATCAAACCCATATTAAACATTAATTAATCCATCAAATTTGTGCTAGAAGCCTAGAAATAGTAAAAATATTCATGAGTGAGAGAGATAAATATACGAGAAAAATGAGTATTTGGGTGAGAAAGACTACCTGTGATGACGTATACGGCGGCACATGATGGCGGCGAGGGAAGGTGGTAGCAATTGCATAAAGGGTGATGAGTAGAAGTAATCAATAAATTGTGAACAAAATTATAAACATAAGAGGAGAGAAGCTGAGCTTCTAAAGTTCTATACAAAAAATGAAAAGATTGTGCATATGTGGGAGCAAGAAAAGCCTTACACAAAAATGAAAAGATTGTGCATATTTGGGAGTAAAAAAAGCCAAGGATTGGGTTTATATATATATATATATATATATTCTGATAATTAGAAAGGACCATATTGGTTTTATTGAATATTGATATATTATTATTTGTATCTTGGTTAGTAGTTACAAAGAAAGGGCGTTGCTACTCTGTCATCCAAAATGTACCATTCAAAGTTATCATAATTAGTACATTTGTATTTTTTTGAAAATTAAAAAAATACACAAAAACACTAAGCACTAATGGTATTAAAAAGAACACACAAATATACTACCGATAACTTTGAGTAGTACATTTGAAGAGACAATCTAGCATTTTCTTGGGAAAAAAACATACCCTAACCTCCTAACCCCACAAATGGAAATTTCAAACTTAGTCACCGACGGATTATATATACTTAAGGATGCTACTACTCAGTCTCATAATTTTTTTTCCCTCAAAATTATCACTAGTGCAATTGCATTTTTTTTTCAAATATATTTTAAACATATTTAAACATTTAAAAAAATATACAACTTTACGCATAATCATTTCCTTAACCAGTAGATAAAAAAATTAAGGCTATGTTTGGATAATGGAGTGATCCATTATTTATTATTATTTAATATTTTATTATTACTTTTTATAAAAAAAAAAAAACAACTGATTAGATATTTTATTTTTTTAAGTGGGCCAACTTTTTTTTTTTTCCTTCTTCAAATGGCCTCCATGGGGATTATATGCTCTGAACTTGTCAAATCGTTTTTCTTATATGAATCTTTTTTAGGGTTTTTATAAACTCTAGAACCTAGAATGTGAGAGATATAAATACATAAGTTGATTATTACACGTTTATTAGCATTAAATGCTATAAAAAATATATATACTTTACATGACCTGTACGTGTCAATTTATTTCTCACTCTAAATCCAAGAATTCAATAGGAAAATGGAGAATTTTTTTCTTCTTTAGTTGTAGTAAATATCAAATATAAAAAATAAAAGTTTTATTGCGACACCTATGCCACTATGTTTGGCACATCATGGCCATTGATACAACGCAATGAGATTAACGCTTTCATGTCATCATATGTATTTTCATCTAATCTTATTTTATCATTATAATTTTTTTAAATTTTTACACAAAATTATATAATAAACAATTCAATTTTTTCAAATTTTAAAATAATAATAATATTTTAATAATATTTTATTCAACTTTTAATTTTTATCTTAAATCATCAAATCTCAATTCACTATCTAAACCATACATAAACGCTGCTCTGCTCATAAATAATGTGATCAATAAGTTTTGTGAGAGAA
Source organism: Juglans regia (assembly GCF_001411555.2). Taxonomy (NCBI): domain Eukaryota; kingdom Viridiplantae; phylum Streptophyta; class Magnoliopsida; order Fagales; family Juglandaceae; genus Juglans; species Juglans regia. The sequence goes on along the minus strand of NC_049915.1, from coordinate 14,575,580 downwards.
TTGGAGTCATGCATGCATACATTAGAGTGTTGTGTCGTACAGACTATTATATACATTGGCCTACCAATCCATAAAGTTATGAATAAATATACGATATTAACGAAGTTGCAAATGCTGCCGATTTTCGTTTATAATACTTATTGCTCTATGTTTATTTCTTCGCATAAAGAGAGCTAGTGGTCCATTTTGTGCATAATTAAAGACTTTTTAACATTTGCGGCTAGGGTGTCAAATCGTGTTAACGGATTGTGTTCGTTTCGTGTCAAGACATGTATATTATATTATATAGATCAACCCTAACCCGACTCGTTAAGCATATCGTGTCAAAATTTCAAATTCTAACACGATTCGTTAACATAACGAGTCGTGTTGTGTCAACTCGTTTTGATCCATTTATATAAATTGGTTAAACAGACTCGAAATTAACCCGTTTGACCTAGTTAAGTTTAACATAATTTTATATAAATGTTAAAATTACAATATCTATAAAAAAAATATAAAACTAACTACAAGTCTAAAATTACAATCCAAACAATAAAAATATAGAAATTAAAATTCTAATAATTTTATTTTTAAGTATAAGGGTATAATTGTAACTTTAACTTTCTTAATGGGTCAACCTGTTTTGACCCAAACCTATTAAGGCTAAACCTTAACCCGTTTTTATCGTGTCGTGTTCATGTTGAATTAACGGGTCGTATCACATATTAACACCCCTATTTGCAGCTCCATCTTACTGCAAGAATACGAGCTAATTTATTGTTTGAGCAATATTAGAGATAAGTCTCATATGTATTAATTTTGTATAAGTCTTTTATAAAAAAGTAAATCCTATTAAAAATAATTTTTTCACATTTTTTATGGTGAAATTGTGATATCTCATATGATAAAGATAATGGTAGGTGGTGTATGTGATCTCACATTACTTGGGAATGAGAAATCTGTGCTCTTTATAAGATTTCAATGAGATTCCAATTGTATTGATTAGTCCTTTTAAAATATAGGTCATATAGTTTCAGTCTTCTATTAGAGCGTTACAGAAATACACTTTTTTTTTTAATAAAAAATATGTGCAAGATTTCTACATTTTAAATTTGTATATATCATTATTGCTTTATTGCCTAGTTTGAGATGTAGGGCGGCTCAATATATTTTGGAGCATTAATGCTTGTAATTAAAATGAGAATTTTCTAATTTTAAGAATTGTGAGATTTGTTTAAAAGCCACTATTGATCTTGAATTTTGAGATACAGATTTATTAATCAATAAGATTATTAACGTCGTGTTTTGTATGCCTTTAGATCAGGTTTCAGCAACTCAAGTATTTAGAACTGGACCTGTGAAAATAGATAATAAGGCAACTGCGAGAGGGTGGCCTTGAGGTGAGTCTCTAATACCAAAGTTAGTATCGTATTTTGGAATCTTGTAAATAATGAAAGAGTCTAGAGATTAGAAATATTTTCTTGTACTTGGAATTTGCTATTTATACTGAGAGTCTGGGGGACATATCATGTTTGCCCACATGGAGTCTACGTCCTTTTACTGTTCCTTTTATCATAGTCATTTAATGCGACGTGCCTCTGTGACGGTGTCATTAATGTGGCGTGGTTCATCAATTTGCTTTACCCTGCTGGTGTTCTTAGTGATCCGTCAATGTCTTCTTGTCAGAGGATTTAGAGTATCCCTTACTTTCTGCCCATTTACGTGGATAGGTACTCAATGACTGGATGCTATTCGAGGGACCTCCAGGACAACCTGCAGTATGCTTCCTCATGAAGGTTGTGTCCAGGGGTCTGCTCGTGGCTCGGGCCGAATAGTCTATTTGTTCTAGATTAGACATTCGTTTCTTATCCACTTAATTACTTTTTTTAGACCAACTAAGGTAGGGGAGAGTAAAAGTCCTTACAAAGATAATCCGTCTAATCTATTTATTTGTTGCTCATAAATAATATTTTTATAAGCATTTATGCAAAAATTTTGGAAAAAAAAAATCTAAATTTTATTCTATTGTCGTTTTGTATAAGAATTCAAGTAAGATATTTAATATTAATAGCATAATTATTAATTATCTTTAATCTTTTAAATATTAAAATTATTTTCATTATAAATATAGAGATAATATTATAGAAAAAAACTAAGGTTATTGTAGAGAGGTTCTTAATCATTAATTCTTTATAACTTGTTATGAGTTTTACAAATATTAAAATTTAAAACAGTACTTTGTAAGCCGGTGAAATTCATCTCTAAATTTGCAATGACTTATATTATATACAATCATTTTTATATATTTTTTACGCACTCTATTGATGTGATTGAACAAAATAATTATTTTATATTAAAAAAAGTAATACTCACACTAATAAAATGTGTAAGAAATATACAAAAATGACTGCATATAAAATTTTTAATTTACAAATAATTTAGAAAAGTAACGCGGCAAACTTCTTGCAAATCTTTTATAAAAATATACACTACCAAAAAAGAGTGATTTTTTTTTTTTTTATAATTGTTTTTGATAAAATTCATTTTTTTTACAAATCACCTAAAAGAAGTTTGTATATTTAAAATTGAGAAGCGTTATCCTGCAAAAATAAATTTATAAATTAACATGATTTCATATAAAACTTTAAATTTACTTTATAATAAAAATAATTTTATATTCTAATATATTATATAAAGCCACGTCAATTTATGAATTTAGTTTTATAAAAATTTTGTTGAGAATTTAGTTATATTTGAATGTTGATATGAGTTGAATTGTGAATAATAATATTTTGTAGGTGTCATTGAAATGTTTTTAACTTTTTGAGGTTGAGATAAGTTTATATTTTTTATTTGAAATGTATGAAATAAATTAAGATGAGTTTAATTTTTTTTTAAAAAAATTAAAAATTAATTTGAAATAAATTGAGATTGGATTAATCAGCTAAACACATCGTTAAAGAGTTCTCTTTAAAATTTATACGGATGATTACTAATCCAGAAAATGAGTCTGTTTGGGTGGGTTTAGATATTGATGTGAATTGAGTTGAGTTGAGTTGAGATGATAAAATATTATTAGAATATTATTTATTATTATTATTATTATTATTATTATTATTATTATTATTTTAAGATTTGAAAAAATTAAAATTTTTATTATATTTTATGTTAAAATTTAAAAAAATTGTAATGATAAGTTGAGATGAGCTCAACTTCCAAACAAAAGGGTGAATTTGGATCCCAAACTCATCTCAACTCATCATTACAACTTTTTCAAATTCCAACACAAAATATAATAAACAATTTAACTTTTTCAAATCTCAAAATAATAATAATATTAAAAAATAATATTCTAATAATATTTTATCATCTCAACTCAACTCAACTTACTTCAACGTCCAAACACAACCTTAAGGTTAAACGGGTGAACGGGTGATGGATAAAACTCGAACGCAGCGAGTCGGAGTCGGAGTAGATCCACCTTTACGGGTCATAACTCCATAAATGCTTTTTGAGTTTCATCTCTCCCGCGGTTCGACGGTCTTCTAAAACCCTAACCCAGCTCCGGACCAAACTTGAAATATCACTCTCTGTCAATTCGGCAGCCATGTATGGAGGCGGTGAGTGCTTGATTTTTTGTTTTTGTTTGAATTTTCCCACCACCGAATTTTCTCTCCTTTTTTTTTGAATTTCAATTTTGTAATTTCTACAGATGAGGTATCGGCTATTGTAATAGACCTAGGTTCGCACACCTGCAAAGCCGGTTACGCCGGCGAAGATGCGCCCAAAGCTGTGTTTCCTTCAGTAAGTGTTTCTGGCTCCCGGTCAAAGTTTGAGTGACAAACTTCAGTCACTCATTCGCAACGTGCATCTTTCTGAGCCTTCTTCTGCGTAGCTAGTCTTGGCTCTCAGCGTTCACAATTTCGGTGCCTCTCTAATTGATGGCATTGTAGTATGCATGCTACTTCTGGAGCTGTATTTTGCTGTTTCTTTTCACAGAACATTCTGAAATGGCATGTAATTACGTATCGTTGGATTTGGCTGGGCTGAGTTCTTTAGAATTTGCCTATATGGGTTAGGAAATTGAAATGGGGAACTGTTAATGGTTCAGCTATTAAAAGGAGTTGTGGTTTACTGATATACATGGTATCGGATACTTTTCTGTGTTTGGTTTAGTTGAAAGCAAACGGAATAGGATAATATTGGCGCCCAAAGTTGAAATATTATGGAAAATTTTCATTTTTGATGTCATTTAGACAGCTGTGTAAATATAGTGATTCTTGTACTATATATCTCACAAATAATGGTAGGGAGGCTTGAGGTGGGTTTCAGCCTCTTGAGTTCTATACCTTGAATTGATCAACAACAAAGGAAACAGTGACCGAATTTCTTAGCTTGGTTAATGATGTATATATCACGTATGAAGTGGATTTTGGGTGGTGTAGTTTTGCTGTTATTTGTAGGGACAGGACATATGTTTTTGTGATGCATGGAAATTATTGCTTATTTGCTGTGCCTGTCGGCATGCCTGGTGTCTTAGATGGCATGGTTACTTTACACTGTCACGGTTATTGACATTTTTACAGGAATTTTCTTTAATATGATTTCACTGCTGATTCTTTTTTTTTTTTGAATAAATAAAAAGATATATTACTCAAAGAATAGGCCTAGCCCAGTATTTACAATAGTGGACCCTGATTAAGAGGGCGCCAAAGAGACAAGAAAATCATGTAGGGCCATGCCATTAAAATCAACTGCAATAGCCCAAGTACAAAGAGTGCTATAAAATAGTGCTAACAGTTCCTCTAGCGATCTCTCATTGTCTTCAAACGTCCGCGCATTTCTTTCTTGCCATAGACACCACATGATATACATTGGGATCATCTTCCAAACCCTTTTAATCTGATGTATACCAACAATGTTTGGCCAACTAGCCAGCATTGCCACCACTTTTTTCGGCATGACCCACGCCAAGTCTACCCTACTAAGTACCTCATACCATAATGCCCTTGCAATCACACAATGCAACAGAAGATGATCTACCGACTCTCCCCCACACTTGCACATACAACACCAATCTACTAAAATAACCCTCCGCTTCCTCAAATTATCAATCGTCAGTATTTTACCCAGCGATGCTGTCCACACGAAGAAAAGAGCTTTAGGGGGCGCCTTATTCCTCCAAAGCCTTCTCCACGGAAATTGAGTACTTGGCTCATGGGAGAGAGTTTTATAAAAAGAACGAACCGAGAATGTACCTTTTCCATCCGGTAGCTACCATAACCCATCTTCTTGTTGATTGCTTGGCTTCACAGAATACAGAAGCCTATAAAAATCTGCCAAGTTGTCCATTTTCCAATCCTGTAATGCCCTACTAAAGCTAATATTCCATTGAAATTGCCCACCCAACATCTCCATAACCTCCGCCACTAGAGCTTCTTTAACACTAGCAATTTGAAATAGAGGAGGAAAACGATCTTGTAAAGCACTATCACCACACCATATATCTTTCCAAAATTTGATCCTAGAGCCATCACCCAACTGAATACGGGTTTGTCGAAGAAAAACCTCCCACCCTCTTCTAATATGTTTCCACAAGCCCACTCCATAAGTTCCTCTAACTTCTTTTGTGCTCCAACCCCCCCCATGACTCACCATATTTGCACCTAATCACCTCTCTCCACAATGCATCCGGTTCTTGACTATATCTCCACAGCCATTTACCGAGTAGCGCTCTATTGAAGGTCCTCACATTTCTAATGCCCAGACCACCTTGAGATATAGGGTGACATACTATTTCCCACTTGACCAGGTGAAATTTGAACTCATTCCCCAAACCTCCCCACAAAAAATTGCGTTGGAGTGTCTCAATTCTGTGCGCCACATTTGCAGGTATAGGAAATAGTGAAAGGAAATATGTTGGTAAATTTGAGAGTGTACTCTTAATCAGTGTGAGCCTACCGCCTTTCGACAAATACATTCTCTTCCAACTTGCTAATCTCTTCTCAATCTTCTCAATCACTGACTCCCATAAGGATGGTGTCCGTGCTCTTGCCCCCAACGGAAGCCCCAAATACGTCAACGGCAGAGAAGCTACCTTACAACCCAACGTACTCGCCAGTTGTCGAACATTTGGAACCATACCAACTGGCACCAATTTGGATTTGTCGAAATTCACTTTTAACCCGGAAACTGCTTCGAAACACAACAGTACTACCTTTAACGTACGCACCTGACTTTGATCTGGCTCGCAAAACACTAGAGTATCTGACTTTGATCTGGCTCGCAAAACACTAGAGTATCATCTGCAAACAATAAGTGGGATATGTTAATGATCCCTCTATCCGGGGTACCCACAGAAAAGCCCTCCAAAAAGCCATTATTCGTCAAGGCCGAAATCATCCTGCCTAATCCTTCCATCACAACAACAAATAACAGAGGCGACAACAGATCACCTTGTCTCAGACCTCGCGTGCTATGGAAAAAACCTGCTGGACTGCCATTTATTAAAACAGAGAATTTCGCCGTTGATATGCACCAACGAATCCATGTTTTCCACCTCTCTCCAAACCCACATCTCCCAAGTAGGTAGAGAAGAAAATCCCAGTTGACATGATCGTACGCCTTCTCCATATCTAACTTGCAAATGATCCCTGTTGAGCCTGCCCTTATTTTGTTATCTAAGCATTCATTAGCAATAAGTGCCGCATCTAAGATTTGTCTACCTTTTACACAGGCTTTTTGAGGCTTGGTTATAATCTTCCCCACCACCTCACTTAACCGGTTTGCTAACACTTTGGAAATGATCTTGTAAACTCCACTTACCAGACTAATGGGGCGAAAATCCTTAACCTCACTTGCCCCCACCTTCTTTGGGATCAACGCAAGAAATGTGGTATTTATGCTTTTCTCAAATTTACCAACTACAAAGAGTTCTTGAAACACCTTCATAATGTCTTCCTTAATAACGTCCCAACATTCTTGAAAGAAACCCATAGAGAACCCATCTGGCCCTGGAGCTTTATCCTTAGCCATTTTCCTCACTACTTCAACAACCTCCTCTTCCTCGAAAGCCCTATCTAATCGAGACACATCATTCAGACCAATGGAATCAAATGCCAAGCCATCAAGAGACGGCCGCCAACTGACGGGTTCAGTTAGTAATTGCTCATAAAAGCCAACTACATGGTCACGAATAACATGGTCTTCTCTGCACTCCACACCTCAATTCTCAACATCTCAATGTTGTTGTTTCTCCTATGGGAATTTGCTACACGATGGAAAAACTTTATGCTGCGGTCACCTTCTCTGAGCCACAATGCTCTTGACTTTTGTCTCCAAGAAGTCTCTTCAGATAAGATAATTCTCTCTAACTCCGCATCCAACAAAGTCTTCCGAGCTACTTTATCCGAGGTAAGGGATCTAGTTTCTTGGAGCCTCTCAAGTTCTTGTATCTCCCTCAACTTTCCTTTCTTGTTTTCACCTACATCACCAAAAAATTGCTTGTTCCACAACTTCAAATCTTTTTTCAACATTCTCAATTTACCAGCCAAGATGAAGCTAGGGGTACCTTGAAACTGATACGAGGACCACCACTGCCTTACTCTTTCAACAAAACCATCAGATTTTAGCCACATGTTTTCAAATTTAAAGTACCTTTGCCCTCCTCGGAGGCCACCACAGTCAAGCAAAATAGGCCAGTGATCTGAGCTAATACGAGGCATGCGCTTTTACCAGACATCTGGGAAATGACATTCCCAATCTGGCGAAATTAAGAAGCGATCCAGCCTAGACCAACTTTGGTTGTTAGCCCACGTGACAGGACCCCCAGCAAGAGGCAAATCTACCAAATTCAAGTCAGCTATGCATGCTGAGAATTCTACCATAGCTGGACGTCCTCTTCTATTTCCAGATGACTCACTTCACTGCTGATTCTATTCTGTTGTGGCTAGCTGCACAATATATTCATAATATTTTTAAATAGTAGTTTATTTTTTCTTTATTCTATGTTCTATATTAGTTTAACTTTATGTTGATATATGTCTATGCTTGTTAAGGTTGTCGGAGCAATTGATCAAATGGAAGTTGATGACCTTGAAAAAACTGAAAATAACTCTGGATCTGTGGATTCTAAAAACACTGCCAGAACAGTTGATTCTGACAAAACCAAGGCAAAACGCAAATTGTATGTTGGATCTCAATCCTTACGTTTTCGCCGGGATGGTATGGAGGTAAGTCTTTTAGTTGTTATCTGTTTTGTATGGGGATTTTGATGAATATCTCTCAATTGTTTCATTTCTTGAGGTTTTGACTCTTTGTTCTGCTATCTATTAGGTGTTGTCACCCATAAAGGATGGAGTTGTTGTTGACTGGGATATAGTTGACAGCATATGGGATCATGCTTTTAGGTAATTACTGAGGATCACGGCCAGCTACTTGTCGTTTGGTGATCATAGTTCTGTGTCAAGTGATATGCTCACGACATAGAGATGGCTTAACTTACGAATCATACAAATACTGTATCAGTAGATAATAATGATGAACACATAATATATCCTAGTTTGGAGATATGGTAAAGATATTTTATGTAATCTCTCTTCCAATTCCCAAAACTCTCTCTCTCTCTCTCTCTCTCTCCCTCTCTCTCTCACAGACACACACGTTTCTTTGCTAGCATATTAAAACCATCTTTTTTCTGGGTTTAATCTCCAGATGTTTTCACAAGTATTAACTTATCCATGTATTTTCTCATTGAATGCAACCCCTAGGGGTTGGCTCAAGTGGTAAAGGCATTGGGCTTGGGGGTATGCTCCCCCCAGGTCTAAGGTTCAGGGTGCAAACAATCTCTAGGGGCCACCTTGCCTGGGCCTGTGCACCCCCAAGATTAGTTGGGACGTTGTTTCTCGACACCTGGTGCCAAAAAAAAAAAAAAAAAAAATCTCATTGAATATCATATTTGAGACCATGCCATCTTTACTGCTTCGAAATTGTCGAATATTTTGTACTATTTAAAGGCTTTTGTTGTTTTTATTTCCTTATCATTTATAAGCTCAAGCACATGTGATCTTGCTCCAAAAGACACTTCACCTCCTTGTGTGCATTAGGCAGGGGTCTGATTATGAGTTCAGGACCCATCAGTGGTGTCAGTTATTTAACATTTCCAAAGAAAAAAATATAATTTTTCGGTGTTTTGAGTTTCCTTTCTTTGAAATTGTGTTACTGTATGTCATAACTGGTTTTTTCTTGTAGGGAATGCCTGTTGATTGACCCTAAAGAGCATCCAATGCTACTTGCAGAACCATCTTCTAATACCCAACAACAAAGAGAAAGGTGATTGATATGGTTTTGAGATAAAATAAAAAAGATTTTTTTGAGATAAAATCCACATAATATACTGATTTAGTTTTTGTAAAAACAGGGTCTGTTCTAATATAATGATAATACTATGCCTTTAAGAACAGTCAACTTTGAAGCCCTCTCTCTCTCTCTCTCTCTCTCTCTCTCTCTCTCCCTTCTTTTCTACCCCTATGGGAGCTCACCCAAAAACTATCTTGCGTCAAACCTGAAACTTAATGGGAGCAGAAAAAGCTTAGGACTTGCTACTTATCAGCAACTTCTGCTTTTCGTTGGTTGTGGGCCAGGACACCTGTCTTGGTTCTTCCCCGTTTGTAGCTTAGCTACAATTAATCTCTGAAGCTGTTAATTGTGAGAGAACAGTCAATGTATCTGTCTACTGGTCAACTCATGAAATCGAGTTGTAGCTTTCTAGTACAGTCTTCGAATAAAGTGCATGTGTACTTGTCTGGAATGACAGCAGTCACCATGTACTGACTTCATTGTGAATAAGCTTGGAAAAAGCCTTTTAAAAGCTCACCTTTGCACTCTATGCCTCAGGTGGGTTATTTTCAATTGATTAAGGAGCTATAAAAGAGTCATAGTTGCAGCGTTAGACAATCTCTCTTCGGAAGCTTTTTCTGAAGATAAATTGAAACAAAAAGACCATAAGTTTTGTGGAGGTGATGATGTTAATATGGGGGATTAGTATTGTTTCTACTTTTTTTATCCTGAAAAATGATATTGATCTCATAGAAAGTGGATATGATCATTACAGCACTTTAAGGTTACACATAAGTGCATTGCAGTTGTGTTTTTCGAGAACAGAATCCCATTTCTGTACAAAATCCGTAGAAACTAAAGCTTCTCCCCATAAAGCTATATTCCTTCGTTTTCTCCTTCAACCATCACCTATTTACTGAAATCTCATATATTTTTTGATGCTGAATAATTGTATCCAACCTTTTTTGATAAGTATAATTGTATCCAACCAAATCAATAAAGGTTTATTCTTTTAGTGACAACTAATATTTATTAAGTATTTGTATATTATTCTTTAGCATATTACCTTACGTTTAGTAAACGGGCTTGATTGTCATGTATCTGACAGGATGACAGAGCTTATGTTTGAAAAGTACAAGGTTCCCGCGTTGTTTTTGGCCAAGAATGCTGTATGCCCCTTATGGATTTGTGATCTCCCTTCAACTTGTAGCACTTTAATTATAGATATTTATATGCTCTTTCCCTCCTATTATTGAGACATGTCAGTATGGTGATTGATTGAAGTCCTCGTTGATGCCAGGTTCTCACATCTTTCGCATCGGGACGTGCTACCTCATTAGTTGTTGACAGGTAGGACTTATGTAGTTATTGAGTACCAGTACTGGTTTCCATGGCATATCTTTTCTACCTACATGCAAGAGTTTTGTCCTTCCCCTTTAGTTGAAGCCACTTTGTATATCATATCTGCATTACATTTCTGCAATTATTTTGCGATGTTTCTTGGTATGGAGTAAGACTATTGAATTTGAGTGTTGCTTGGGGCTTATCGTGAGGTTCTGAAGTGAACATGGACCTTTTCTCTCGAATTCCCAAAGTTACTTTTTCTTTTCATTGTTTTGTTAAGTTTTATGGGTCGAATGGAAAATGTTTGAATTTGCTTTCTTATGTTGAGTTACATGGTTAGGCACCTAAAAAATATCACAAAGCTGAAGAAGAAACCAATGAAAAGATAGATATTTTAACACATATATGAGATTAAAAGGTTAGGGGTATTGAATATTTGACAGCAATGCGCTCACACCATGCTGTAAGCCATGGTGGATGATAATGGGTAGTTGGCTAGGCTGTAACATAAACTAAAGAGCTAAAATATTCTGTGATCACATATCTATTGACATGCTTGCTGTACCTACCATAATCATAAGTACACTTTCGAGTGATGTTTTGGATTTTATTTTTTTCTCTTTGATAAGCGCTTGATGTTTTAAGTTCCTAAAGGTGGTTTACATATAATACCTCTTTAAGGGAATTTATATTATTGTTAATATGTCTACCAACATATTTCGATTCCTATTAATTGGGAGATCATCCATTCTTTTCTGTAGTTTGTTTTCATGTGCAATATGCTTGTTATTGCTGAGGCATTGAAAGTTTGAACCCTGGATTTTAAAAGTTCTGGAAAAAGGTTTCAGCACAATTTGTGAAGAGATTAAATAGATTCTTAAAATATCAGAGTAAAAAGAAAATGACTTATTGATTGATGCTTTATTCCTTTCATATTGGCTGCATTCTTCTTGCCTTGTTTATAGGTTGATGAGGTCATTTGATGTGCTATTGTTATGAATTCTTCTTTTCATTTGTATTTTGATAATTGAATTTTCCTTTTTTTTGACATTTCTTGATCAATGCTTGAAGAAAAACTAATTTATAGTACCTTTCCTAATTACTGACTGATTCAGTGGTGGAGGATCAACTACGGTTGCCCCAGTGCATGATGGTTATGTTATTCAGAAGGTATTCCTCAATTTTCAGTCAAGTGCAAGAATGGCTTCTTACAAAATTTTATTTTGAGTACACATAGTTTAACTGTGCAGCCAACCAAACTTAGTTTTTATCCAATTTCTGCGCATGAGACTCTTAGGCCTTGCATGGATGTGAGATGGTTTCATGAATAGTGTAAGAGTGTCCGTGAATAATGTGAAAACTTTTTAAAATGATGGTTTTATAGAGTTTTAAAAAGTTGTGGGACCCATTATAAAATTATGTTTGAATGTGAGAATTTTCAAGAGATGTTCTTAGAGATTATATAATAGATAATTTTAAACAATTTTTTTTTTAAAAAAAAAAAAGCTTGCTATGAAACTCATGACTGGCCACCATAGTCGGCCTAGATTGGGCCGTCGTGGTGGCTAGAACATTCTGGCCACCACTGCCCATGGCAGCCAGAAAACTCTAGCCGCGACGAGGCAGTCCAGATTGGGCTGCCATGTTGGCCGGAGTATTTTAGCCACAATGGTATCCCGATCTGGGTTGTCGGTGGTGGTGGCTAGGGTGGCCCACCCAGGCCCCCACAGGGTGGTGGCATTGCATCTGATTTTTTTTTATTTATTTATTTTTATAAATTTATTTTTAATATGATTTTTTGAGTTTTGGATAGTGAAAAATCTTTGAGGAGTTTTAACATTTGTAGATATTGTATGTTTGGGAATGAAACCGTTTTTTACTTAAGAAATATCTTTGACTTTCATGTTTGGTCTTTTATTCAAACTTACCCTTAGAGGATGGCTGCAACTTCATATATGTCCTGGGTTTTGAGAGGATCTAATATCTGTCCATTTTTAGTAAATGAAACTTTTGTCCATTAGTTCAATATGTGGGTAAGTGTGCGCGAAGTTTGTAATTGAGTTTTTCCTTCCCTTTTGTTGTGTTCCTTTATATCTTTATTTGGGCATGATATTTGCAATCACTTGTCAATAAATTATCGTCTTATCTATTTGCAAGGGTAAGCTGTCCATATGTATGTGTGCGTAGGTCATGTATGTATACATGTGCTCTTCAATGAGTCATGAGTATATGTCACTATGGTTGTCCTATGAAAGAAGATTGGTATCATTTTGTGTTCATACTTGATAATTTTTTTTGTGTGCGCATGCATATGTATTTGTGGATCTTGTATCAGTTACAAAGACAGCTATATACCTATTAAAAAGGTACAGCTATATTGATTTATTCAATAAAGCAACATGGCCTGTTGGTCGATAAGTTTTGACGTCCATCTTTTGAATACATATTCCGTATTTCCATACAATTATGTTACTCCATGATTATATAAGCTTATCTTTTAGAAAATTACATTCATGTCATATGTCTATAAGCACCCCCGCTCTCTCTCTCCCCCCCCCCTACAAGGGACAACTTGAAATTGGTTGATGAAATTAATATTAACCTGTCTTACCATGTTAAATTTTAATAAAGCTTTACTTAGCTTGTAACAGAATCTTTTGCCTTGTTTATTGTCTTTGCTACCATAGGCTGTTGTATCTTCTCCAATTGGGGGAGAATTTCTTAGTGATTGCTTAATGAAAAGTTTGGGAAGCAAAGGTATCACGGTAAGTCGCCATAATTAGTTTTTATATTGAAAGATGATCTGATTGTTTCAAATTGCTTGGCTTTTCCTTTCTTTTTATTCTCCAAATGTTTTCATTTTATTCTTTTGCAGATAAAACCCAGATATTCTTTCAAGAGAAAGGAAATCCGGCCAGGAGAGTTTCAGGTATTAAATAATTTGACTAGTAGTTTCTTTTGTCGACATAATTCATTCAATTCTCTTGTTTGTGGTATGGAGTTGACCAGTGTCATAATTCAATCTCATGTCTTCCCTCATCTCCTGTGTCTTGATTTCTTGCTATGCATGGAACCACAACATCGTAATATCTCCATGGTCAGGTTGCTTGCAAGCTTTATGAGAGAAGGCCAATGTAAGACCCTTTTTTGGACAGAAACGTAAGACTTAATTACTACGAATTTATGGTTTCTTTAACACCATATTTACTTGGTCCAAATGGGGAGATCAGCACTGAAATGTGGTTCACTTTGACCCAAGAATATTACCTGGTTCTCATTTGAATAATCTGATATGCTGTTGTAATCAAAGGCCTTTGAAATACAAAATTGTTAGTGGTTGCTGAGACGAGCTGAATTATCTGAGAGAGCTGCATCATTCCATGCCTTGACTACTGTTCTTATCGTACTAGTCATTTTATTACAGAAGTATTGATATGCTTCTCTGTTTGAGACTAAGTTATGTGCCTTTTTCTATGTTTTCATCAGGAGCAACTGTTATCTTTATTAATTGATGTCATTCTTTGGACATTTTTAACTTTCCTGAATCTCACAGATAGTAGACCTTGATGCTCCAAATACAACAGAAAGCTACAGTTTCTACTCCCAGGTTCTGTAATTGGTCATGGATTTTTATTGAGGTGTTGTATAATTTATATTCTATTTGCTTGGAGTATCACTTTTATTTTTTTTGGGTTTTTCGGATTATTTTCTTATTGCAGAGGGTAATTGCTAGTGATATTAAGGAATGCGTTTGCCGTGCCCCAGATACTCCATATGATGGTTTGTGTTCCTCCATTTGTACATGATCAACTGCTTTTAAACTCTGTTTTGTTGTCCATCTATTATTTTTTCTTATTTTTTATAAACTATGCATGTCTATGAATGCTTTATCTTATTGGTTGACATATCTTCTTGCTTGTAGTGCATATTAATGTTTCATGTAGCATTTATTTATTTTTTCTTGGTCTGTGTTTCTCGTAGCATTTCTTAAAAATCTGCAACTACATTTTTCACGTTTTTCTCAATGCTTTAAAAGGTTGTCGTAGGTCCAGTACCTCATATTTTTCTTGAGTTTGGGGTTGGAATATTAGGTGACAGACATATCATATTCTAAACAGGTAGTGTTCTTGGAAAGCACTATCTAAATTGGATAGCATCTCAATTGTGCACCATTGGAGGATGAGAGGTCTCAAACATTTATGGATACAGGCTGGATCCGATGTGGTTGACATGAGTTCAAACAGTTTGGTCATTGTTTGAATAAATGTATTCAAGTGCCATGTCTAGCAGATATGTTTGAGAAAAATGTAATTTGATACCTTGAATCATGGGCTTTTGAGAAGATGAATTTATGTTCCTAGGCTGAAAGGCTCTTTTTGTGGCACACTTATATGGTACAATTGCATTCTAGGGTATGAGGGCCATGAACCAAATTTAAGAACTATTGAGATAACTTAATTCTTTCCCAACTTAGTTAAATATCATCTTGGAAAATTTAGTAACCTAAGAAGCCATTAATCAATATTTCACATCAGTGATAGACGATATTCAATTGGCCATGTTCTTTAATGATTGAACGTTGACAATCTTGTTAGTGCTAATCAGACCAAATCTCCATTGTTTTTTGAAATGCTTTATCTTTGAGGCTTGAAAAGCATTGATCATACTACTAAGTAGTCTTGATATGAACCCGCGGGAATGAATTTCCTTGAATCCACAATCAATTTGAAAACTCCCTAAGAAAGTCAAAGTCAAGTCAACGGATGGAGAACCTAAACCCGATGAGAACTTGTTTCAAGAACCTAGATTATATTAAAATCTAGACCCGTTGAAGAACCCGTCTCAAGAACCCAGATTACAAAGGAGGAACGCCACAAAGGTTGTGATTTACTTTTGATAAGTTCAAGAGTTCAATCAAGAACAAGAGGAGAAAACTCAACTCACAAATAAAATTCAATATTGTCTAATCTGTCAAATGAGGTTACAAAGAGTTTTTAAACCCAAACCTAATCAAAATCCTAGCCAAAATAAAGTCACTTTTACCCAAAATTACCCTTGATGAACAGTACGCGCGGCTACAGTAACCCCTACAATAAATTGATGAAACCTTAGTTCCTAAAAAGTAACTTTCCAAATAAGCCATTGGCCAAAATACAAGGCCTTCCTAAAATCATAATTCATAAGAAATAAGACATGTGAGTCAAGCATCTTCAAGCCCACTTATTCTAAACTAATAAAATAAATCATTTAACCAAATTGGAAGCCTCCAATAACAATAGGCCGTATCTCTAAGTCATGTCTTCCACAGCTTGAATCAAGTGGATCAAAACTGGTTCTTCGTCTTTCAAACCCATCTTGAGTGTTGGGCTCTTGCTGGCTTCATCCCAAGTGGATTGCACCAATCCTTGCATTGCTTCCTTGATCTTCTTGGCCCTTAATCTTGTAATTGGTCCATCTGGAACTTACAAAGGATCTTTAAGCGTACTGTAGCCGGTACTATTCATCAAGGGTAATTTTGGGTAAAAGGGGCTTTATTTTGGCTAGGGTTTTGATTAGGTTTGGGTTTAAAAACTCTTTGTAGCCTCATTTGACAGATTAGACAATATTGAATTTTATTTATGAGTTAAGTTTTCTCCTCTTGTTCTTGATTGAACTCTTGAACTTATCAAAGGTGAATCACAACCTTTGTGGCGTTCCTCCTTCTTAATCTGGGTTCTTGAGACGGGTTCTTCATCGGGTCTAGATTTTTATATAATCTAGGTTCTTGAAACAAGTTCTCATCGGGTTTAGGTTCTCCATCCGCTGACTTGAATTTGGCTTTCTTGGGGAGTTTTCAAATTGATTGTGGGTTCAAGGGATTCCTTTCCCGCGGGTTCATATCATTTGGTATTCAGAGCAAGGTTTCCAATCAGGTCTTATTCTATCTTTTATTTCTTGCATATTTAATTCTAGGGCTTCATTGTTCTAGGATTGATTACAAAAAAAAAAAATAGTGGTGGCTAGCAGATTTCTTCACTATTGTTAGGGTTGCTGAAATTCATTGTTCTAGGGTTTGTGTTGTCTGAAATCTCTTGTTCTGGGGGATGCCGTATTTCACATCAGTGATAGACGATATTCAATTGGCCATGTTCTTTAATGATTGAACGTTGACAATCTTGTTAGTGCTAATCAGACCAAATCTCCATTGTTTTTTGAAATGCTTTATCTTTGAGGCTTGAAAAGCATTGATCCATACTAAGCAGTCTGATATGGGATCCTTGGTACAGAAAGTGCTTATTCAAACATCCCAATGACGCCATATGAGCTTCCCGACGGCCAGTAAGTCCTGTATATTTGTGTTACAGCAATCAGATTACGCGGTGCGTTGTTTTCCATCTTGTAATCTCATGGTTCTATAACACAGGACAATTGAAATTGGAGCTGACAGATTCAAGATTCCTGATGTTCTATTTAATCCATCACTGGTTCAGGTGAGTGGCTTGCAAATGTACAAATATCAAGTTTTTATATATTTTGCTCATAAAATAGAAATTTCGGTGTATCTTTTAGTTCTATTGTATTCTATTTTACCTTTCAGTTTAGAGTTTTAATATTTGTCTTTAAAAATGAACCTTGTCTTGTATGCTATGATTTTATGGGTTTGAGATAGTCATTTTACTTGTTTATTGGCTAATTGGCTTCTACCTGTAAAAATCCAAACGATTCTCTGTTAGCTTCCTTATTGTAACTTGTTTTGGTTTCTTTTATATTGATAAGAATCTGAAAGATAAGTCATGTAGTGAAATACTAGTCAGAAAAATACATGGCTTTGTCTGCATGTGGATGCAGTTCGAAGTTCTGGGTTGGTCTAATTGTTGTGATCCTGAAAACGTTCAACAAAGGTGGCAAAAGGGGTTAGTTATTTTGTAAACTTCATCTTTATGGGCTACAGCAATGGAGATGTTGCCATTCACATCAGGAAATTTTAAACACTGTTTGAGGTAGTCTGGCTTTTGTCCCGTGAGGCTTGCTTGTTGTATGCTTTCTTTACCTGTGCTTTCATTTCTTACAAATGGTATTGGAGTCACCAGCTTTTATTTCTGTGAGGACAGTTCTCTATAGCTCACTTGTAAACACCATCTAATTGATGAGAAGTTTTCTTTATTACAACAGTTTCTTCTGCATTTTAATTTATTCCAAGTATGCATATAATCTTCCTTGGTTTGTAGATATGACATTTTTTAACTCCTTTTCTTTAGAAGTTGATCTGAACTTGGTTTTTTGTAATTTTTTTGACAAAGTAAACACGTTTGGTTGATGAACCCTCTCCCCATACCATTCTTTTGTACCTGCTAACCTCTCTTAACTTTCATTTCATGACCACTTAGATCACTGGTCATTTCTTGAACATTACATGTGTAATTAATATCTAATTCTCAAATATTAGTGAGATTGTTAATAGACATATGCTAAGTAGTGAACTGATATGTAGATCTCAATGGTCTTATGTGCTTATTTAGTTTACTTGGTAATTCAATATTCCCTTCAATACTTTTGGTTTGCATTCACACATTAAATTTTGTTATTGATGTAAATCTTAGACAATTCCTGGCATGGAGAATTATGCTGAGACTATTCATTCTGTTCGAGGTTTGCCACAAATGGTAAGCTCCTTTTATTCATACAAATGTGCATTTCTTTACTCTTTAATAGTTTATTTAGTTGCTCATGGTTTACTAAATTTTTTTTAATGCATTCAGGTCATAGAGAGCATTAATAAGTGTGACGTCGACATTCGAAGAGAGCTATTTAGTAGTATACTGGTAAAGTCAATGTGTCTTGTTATTTTTCAAGGTTTTATTTAGGATATATTTCCCACTGGTTAAATTCTTATATTCTTATATCCTTGTCTTTTAATGTTTTCTTAAAATTATAAAGTGCTACTAAGTAATGAAAACTTAGAGTGTAACCCATTTTAAGTTTTTTTGATAGGCAATCAAGAAGTTTTATTCATAAGGGAGGCAAAGCCCAAGTACACAAGAAGTATACACGAGAAGTACCGAAAGTAGAAACATGGACATTTAGCCCATTCAAATCAATAGCGCCCCCCAAGCCATTCTCCATATTTCTGCCACTTGTGGATTACCTCTACTTGCTAGGAAATGTACCAGCCTAAGAGGCATGACCCATGATAATCCAATTCCCGCAAGTCATCCCACATGGTCTTGACCACCTCGCAATGTATAAGCAAATGATTTGTTGATTCGCTATTCTTCTGACACATGCAACACCAGTCCAACACCATTACCCAATGTTTCCTCAGATTATCTATGGTAAGAATCTTGTCCAAGAATGCTGTCCAAACAAAAAAAGTTGCTTTTAGGGGAGCTTTCGTCTGCCATGGGAAGGTGGTCATTCTCGGGCTTGTTAAAATGTGGTGGAACGATCTGATTATGAATCTCCCTTTCTTGGAGGGTCTCCCTTTCTTGGAGGGGCTCCAGTTTATCTTATCTATGGTACCCTCGGTCATGCTTAAAGAATACAGTAATGCATAGAACTTTGTGATAGCCTCCAACTTCCAATCTTGGGCTATCCTAATGAATATTACATTCCATTGAAGGGAGCCACTAGAAAAGACCAAGAGGTCAGCGATTGTTGCATCCTTCACTCGTGTGAGCTCAAAAATGGTAGGAAATGTGTCTTTGAGGCTTTGTTCACCACACCATTTGTCGTACCAAAATCTAACACGAGAATCGTCGCCCTCCACAAAATGTGCATGTCTTTAAAAGATCTCATCCTTTTCTAATGTATTTCCAAAGACCCGCCCCATATGGACTGCGTACCCCATTCGAGCCCCATCCTTCCCAAGCCTCCCCAAACTTCAAATCTATAACAGACTTCCAAAGGCCCCCCTTTTGTGTTGGTACCCCCACAACCATTTACCCAATAGAGCTTGGTTGAACTTCATCAAATTACGGATCCCCAATGCACCCCTAGAAATTGGTGTACAAACAATTGACCAACTTACCAAATGAAATTTGAACTCTTCCCCCGACCTACTCTACAAGAAGTCTCGTTGTAGCTTCTCAATACGGTTGGCAACCTTTGTGGGGAGCGAGAACAAGGATAGAAAATAGATGGGTAGGTTAGAAAGATCACTTTTAATCAAAGTGAGCCTACCACCTTTAGACAAGTACAACTTCTTCCAAGAAGCCAATCTGCACTCCACCTTTTCAACCACAACATTCCAAATCCTCTCTGATTTAAAGGAAACACCCAGTGGTAAGTCAAGATACTTCATGGGTAATGCAGATTACCTTGCATCCCAAGAGAGAGGCTAGATTCACCGTATCGGGGACAACCCCCACTGGCACCAATTTAGACTTTGAGAGATAATTCTCAAACCCGAGACAACTTCAAAACAAAGGAGAGCCCTCAATGATTGGATATGCCCGAAATTTGCTCCACAGAAGATGAGAATATCGTTAACAAAAAGTAGATGAGAAGTACCGATCAAAAAAAGAAGATGAGAAGTATCAATAGAGTCATAATCACCATTCCCCATCGAGAAACCATGGAGAAACTCAGAAAACCACCTTCCACAAGGCCCAAAATCATTTTACTGAGAGTTACATGACGATTATAAAAAGTAATGCAGTGAGCGGTTCCCCCTATCTTAAACCACGGGAGGAGTCGAAGAAACCCACCGGTGAACCATTCACCAAGATAGAAAAGTGAACTATAGAGAGATAATACGCTATCCAAGCACACCATTTCTCCCCAAAGCCACTTCTTGCAAGTAAATAAAGTAAGAATTTTCAAGTAGGACAGGAGCGCTCTTTTGAATATCTTTGAAACTTTTTCTTTTCTACTTTGAGTTTGTGGGCTAAGATCTTTGTAAGGAATAATGAGAATGTATTGAATCTGTTTCTGTTTTAGTTTTCCTGTTTTCTAGAGTGTGGTAGGTATTTCCTTTGTATACTTATTGTGTACTTGGGCTATGCCTATTCGTGATAATAAAATTCTTATTAATTATAAAAAAAAAAGAATTTTCACATAGGACAGCTTCTTTTTTTGTACGGACAGCTTTGTTAGGGAAGATTCTCACCTTAGATAATCTAAGGAAACAACGCTTTATTGTATTGGATTTGTGTTACATGTGTAAGAAAAGTGGCGAGTCTTTGGATCACCTATTATTGCGTTGTGATGTAGCCATGAGTTTATGGAATGATATCGATATCTTTGCGAGAGTGGGGCTCATTTGGGTAATGCCAAGAAGGGTTGTTGACTTTTTGGCCAGTTGGCAAGGCATCCGGGGTAACTCTCAAATTGCAGCTACGTGGAAGATGATACTGACCTGCCTATGGTGGTGCATATGGATGGAGAGGAATGGTTGGAGCTTTGAGGATCGTGAACGAACAATGGACGAGCTTAAAACCTTTTTTCTGTTCACTTTATTCCATTGGTCGATTGTAATAGACTTTAATGGCATGAACGTACTTGATTTTCTTGTATCTCTAGACAGTCATGCCTAGGTGTGGCTCTTGTATATGTCTCGTGTACTTGGCTTCGCCTATTATCAATAAAATTTCTTATTTTCTGATAAAAGAAAAGAATTTTCTGTTGACGTGATCAGGGTCCAAAACTTCATTTGCAATTAAAACTGAATCTAGAAGCAATGACAAGCTTCTGTTAGCAAATTTGATAAAAGTACCATAATTTTCCACCGTATCATGTATGCAGACTTCCTGGTAACTTGATAAGATTATTGAATTGTTATATCAATAAAAAATATTTGCCATGGGACTCTTTTGATTTCTTCATGCAAGTTGCCTGATCAGACACGTACACAGACAAAATGATAGAATTAACTTTCTTTGGTTCTAGTAACTTGGAGCATTTCAGATTAATTTGGCTGTTTCTCTTTTTTACAGCTTGCTGGTGGCACAACATCAGTGCAACAGTTGAAGGAACGACTTGAGAAAGACTTGCTAGAAGTATATTGTTTTCCTGAATCATCACCTACAGCCTTCTTTTCTTTTTTCTTATTTCCCCTTCCCCCTGTACTCTTGGTGAACTCCCTCCATGGTTGGTTTTTGTTTTTTAATTTCATAAATTGGTTCAATCTTGCAGTAGGCTTTAAGTATCAAATGACCATCTTAGTGTTCCTGCAGCTAAGTAACTTAAAATAACATCGGTGACCTTATTGTTTGGGTTTTAGTACTTTGTTCAACTTATCATCTGCAATCTTCCCTGGAGTCTTAATTTTGTGGATCCCCTCCCGTTTTCCTCTCACACTCTCAATCACACTTGAGGAAAGTCATGAAGAATTTTAGGGCATGCTTGGAAAGTGAAAACTTTCGAAAATTTTGAAATTCTTGAAAGAATTTTGAGATGTATTTTGTATTTGTGTTTTGAAAGTGGGTAGCAATAAATGACAAGTTGTTTCAATTAAAAATTTTTAGATGTAGACCGAAAAGTTGTTTGAATAAAAAATAAAATTTGGGATATGTTTTGGATGGGATTTTTTCAAACTTGTTTTGGTTTGTGTTTTTTTGTCTAAAAACCCAAGGCAAATGATTAGATGGCAAAAATTTCAAGAGCTGAAAATTCTTTTTGGAGAATAAAGATGGATTTATTAAAATTTCCTGAACCAAACATAGCATAAGGTTTGGATATTTTGCATTTTTGTGAAAGCATCCTGCATGTGTAGGAGTCTCCTCAAGCTGCAAGAGTTAAAGTATTGGCGAGTGGAAATGCAACAGAAAGGAGATTCAGGTAAGATGGTACTTTCTCTCTCTCTCCATGTTTTGGGTGTATATTCATAGATATGCACTGTGTGCCCATGCAAGAGCACAAGAGTGATTTCATAGGGCCTGTTTTACTTCATTAATGATGTTGGATAAGAGGTTTTTCCCATTCAGATTTGGTCTAGGTAGCATTTCCCATGTTGGTTTTTCTATCAAAAGTGTTGTCATCGCCTAATGAATAAAGGAAATAAAATATATATTATACTTTTCTTTTTGAAAATTACAATAAAAAAATTCTTGGACTATAATCATCATACCATATTGATGCCTGGGCAAGCATCATTAACGTACTAATAAAACAAAGACTCAGTAAAAATCATTGTAATATTACTCATTGGCTTGTGTAACCCTTTGATGAAAGGTGATTGAGAAAATGGAGTGAGATTGGTTAGTTGGACGAAAATGTAATTTCAAAAGGTGGGTGGTTCACCTTGATCCAAAGCACTCTTTCTAATTTGCGTACATATTTCTTGTCCCTGTTTTCCCTTCCTACAAGTGTGGCGAATTGGATAGAGAAGCTACAGTGTGACTTCTTATGGGGTGGAGTAGGTGCAGAATTCAAATTTCACCTAGTAAATCGGGCTAAAGTAAGCTCCTCAATCTCAAGCAGTGGTTTGAGAATCAAGAAAAATGACACTGTTCAATAGGGCTCTATTAGGAAAATGGTTGTGGAGGTATAAAAATAAAAGGGGTGCGTCATGGAAGGATGTAGTAGATGCCAAGTTCGGTGGAGTCTCAGGTGAATGGGGCACTAACAAGGTACATGGACTGCATAGGGCGGGTTTGTGGAAAAACATTAAAAGTGGATGGGGGTCTTCTCTCAACATATTCGTCTTGAGATGGGTGATGGATTGAAGATAAAACTTTGACATGTCCTATATTATGGTGATAGAGTACTCAAAGAAGTGTTTCCAGAAGTGTACAGAATTGCACAGGAGTAAAAAGTCTCAGTAGCTAACTTTATGAAATTTTTTAGCGGTTCCCTGCAATGGAATGTGAACTTTCTCAGTGCAGCCCAAGTCTGGGAAACTGATGTTATTAACAAATTTGGTATTCCATTGTACATTTGTTTACTTAAAAAATGTATCTATTGCACACTTCTAGACCTAGAATCAGCGGTGGAGAGAATGCCCTTTGAAGCCCTTCTAAGAAAGGGAAGTACTATCTGCTCATTCTTTTAGGTTTTCATCCAATAAGAGAACAATCCCTTGGAGAAGTATTTGGAATACTTTTTTTTTTAAGTAAATTAGAAATATTTGGAAGACTTAAGGCACCCTTAAAAGCAGCATTTTTTTATACAGACAGCTTCTTTAATGAAAATCCTTACCACGGATAACCTTAGTAAATGTCAGATCATTGTGGTGGATTGGTGTTGTATGTACAAAAAAACGGGAAAAATGTAGATGATCTATTACTTCACTGTTGGATTGTTTGAGCTATCTGGAATGACTAAGCTTGGGTCATGCCAAGAAGCGTAGTGGATCTGTTTGCATCTTGGTGAGGTCTATATGGTAATTAAAGTTGCAGCAATATCGAAGATTGTTCCATTTGAGAATCATCAGAGGACTACGAATGAAATTTGAAACTCCTTTTTGGAACACCTTTCTTCTTTTTTCTTTGGGTTTATGCAATAGATTTTAACGGACATTTACGGTTTATACTCCTAGCTAGGTGTTCTCTTGCATATGACCCTTGTACTTGGGTATGCCTTGCCTTCACTAATAAAATGATTGCTTACCTATATAAAAAAGTAACCCTTTGATGAAAAGGGGAAAAGAGAAAGACATCATTACACCCTTTCTTGTGGGCTGGTGAAAATGGGGTTAAGTTGCAGCAGGAAAAGATGGTATAGCTTTGTGAGCATACGTGGAAGAGGGTCTAATCTATCACTGCTTAACGTAGCTTATAATATGGGCAGAATGAAAGATATACTGAATTCAATGACCGTAACTTTGCTTGCAGTTTAAATTCCTAGAAAGTAATTGTTTGTTTACCATTTCCCCATAGCTTTTATTGATTGAAAAGCTTCATCATATTGAAATGAATAGTGTGTAGCGTATGAGGGATTAGAGTACATCCCAATGTCCCACTCAATTGGCCAAAACTGATGAACAGTCACTATTGACAGTTAAGATTCCTGAAGATGGTCCAGAACTTGGTCAATCACACTTGTTAGAAGTGAAAAATAGACGCTCCTTACTGTGAGATTTTTGTAATCAAGAACCGAAATGACTTACAATATCGTATATTACAATATCTACTCATCATGTCTGATGCTTTGTCAGATAAATTTATTAACTTTGATTATTCCATGAGGACTATTTGTGTTTCTTGAGTGATTCACCCTGTGTTTGTGATCTCCAATCCATGTAGAAATGTTTGAACTTGTTTTACGAGGTACATTGTGAGTAGGACAAGCTAGATACAGTGGTAAGGTTGAATCTATTACCTTTCAACCTCAATTAATCACTATCAATTATTCAATTAATGTTACTTTCATCTACGTCAAGCCCCAGATGAAGTCATCCTTTCAAGTTTTGACCATCTAACGTATATAATTCTCAAAACAAAAGTTTTGGTCCTGCTGAGCTGTGTCATCCATTCCTGCATTAAATGACCAATCGCATAAGTTTAAAAGCCTGTCATGTCAAGTAATTTAATTGCTTGATGACTCGGTATACCCAAGTTACACTAGACATACTCTACCTATAGATTAATAAATATAATACAATATATATAAATATTGTACAATTGGGAACTTTAAAGATCCACACTTTGTCTTCTTTCTTCAATTGTTCTCTTGTTTGTGTACAACATTCATGTACTGGTGCTTCGTCTAACTTAGGTGATGAGTATTCTTGCAGTGTTTGGATTGGAGGGAGTATATTAGCTTCTCTCGGTTCATTCCAGCAGATGTGGTTCTCCAAGTCTGAGTAAGTTTCACCTCAAGATTATACTTAGAACAGAGTATTTAAGCGTAGGAGAGTTTAAAGGAACATCTTAACCGTTCTGTTTTGTTTTACCTTTTTATTGGAAAGAAAAATTGTAGTCGTGCTTGCAAAAATCAGTGTCGAACAGTAATCAAATATTTTAAATTTTATGGATTAGTTCATTTCTTTTTCTTCCGTGTGCAATCCACAGGTATGAAGAGCATGGGGCATCTTATATTCAAAGAAAATGCCCTTAAGAAGCCATCTTTCTCGACAATGGGCAGTATCAGAGGTTTGTTTCCCTCTCCATCGTTGGGTAGATGATTCCAGTGCATCATTCTTAATATTGTATATCTTTTACTCTTTCAAGCCATTGATTTGCTATATTTCATATCTTATGCTTAGGTATCAACTTACTGATCCTTTATCCTTGCTAGATTCATCACACTTCACTTTTTTCGGGCCTGTAAAAGCTTCAAAGCCTGTGTCTAATATGTCTTGCTCTATTGTCGTTTTCTGTGGCTTACTGTTTGCGCCTGTTATATGCCCATTCATTCATTTCGATTTAACGAAAAACTTTGCATATTGTTCAAATGCACAGTTGCTATATCGGATAATAGTTGCAGACACTACAAAGATGCTTTGAAATCTCTTGGTCTCTCTTGTTCCCCTCCAATCCCTATCACTGTGTATTAGGTGGTGTCTGCAAACTAAATTATTTGGTTTGGATTTGAATTGATCTTGAAAACTATAATAGCTCAACTTGCATGGCTTTATATCTTTCGAGCGCAAGGTTATTATTGTAGTAATCGGGTTCCTTTTGGAGAATACAGATCTTGTCGGCCAAACGCCGCCGTGATTCATTAGTTATAATCTGTTTAAATTACCAATAAACATCAATTACAATAACAGCAAAATAATCAGGAATGTTATAGTTGCATTTGATTCATACAAAGAAGTAACAATCTCTTTTATAGTTCATTACCTTAGTCAATTCTACTTTATGCTGTGACTCATTTCTGATTGGAGTTGGAGTAGTTCGCTTTAGAAAATGTTAGAAATTAGAGTTGGAGCTCGGAGTAAACTCTGGCTTAAAAAACGATTTTAAGATGAATTATAAAATTTGAACCATCTACAAACTATATTCATATTCTAAACATTATTTGGGTTAAAATTTCAGCTCTAAAAGGTTGCTGTTTTTGGATAAATTATCAAATATCAGCCTATGCTCTCGCGAAGAACTAGAAAGCAAAAGTTTCTGTTGGCCTCATTCCCTTCTTATTCTCACTCTCTGATCTCTCTCAACTCAGTTTCAAATTAATTATTAAACAGATTAAGCAGATTGTGTTGTGTCACTTTTTGTGTCGTGTTAAGATTTTAGGATCTATTTCGTTTAGTTAAAAATGGATCTGTTTGGGTTGATTTATATAATTTAATACTTATGATTTAACATGATATGAACACAATCCACAAACACAAATTGCCACTCCTAAATTAATAGAACCCTTGTTTTCGTGGTGGATTTGATTATTTTATTTCTTATTTTTTTCCTGTTTGTTCCTTCATGATCTTCAACTTCGCTCCCATCGTAGGAAGGCGGAATGGAGTTGGATTTGGACCCTTCTCAGAGTACAGCCTAGAAACAAGTCCAACTCTAATTTGTGGAACCCAGCCTGGTGAATTTAATATCATTTCATTTAGAAAATAGAAAAAGTAAAATTGAGAATTTGGTCTTCATGTATGTTATATTTTATTAAAATATTAAACGGGATACAAATTGTGGGGTATAACCTCTCTGCAAACATCCCAAAACGACAATTACAGTTTAAAGACGACAAAAAAATAAAATGGGGCCAACATGTTAAGTAGATCCCATACTTTCTCAACCAAGGCAATCTTTTAACCATCTACCAAATGGACCATTGTAACTCTTCACTGTAGAGAACTGAAATGAGGTAGTTTTTGGTGGTTTCCTATCCCATGTTTTACTAGTAGAAGCATGGAACTAGACACAAAAGAGATGAAACAAAGATATGCCAATTCACAGCTTCTGGTGGCTTGCATATCAGGAATTTCAGATCAAAAGACTCTGGGACTGGTGGCTCACTAGGTGGGGAAGATGCTGAAAGCCGAAAGGGCATCTTTGGGGTCAGGCGGAGGACCACGACAATGGTCGGTTAAAAAATTGGCTAGCGAAGATGGAGAAGAGGGAACCATTCTAGGCATTGAATCAGTGCCATAAGGAAAATGTTGGATATTTGATAGCATCAATTAGTGCCAAAACCAAAATGTTAGATATTTGCATTCAAAGTAAAGAGCATATAATATTCTCCAAAATTTGAAGTATCTGAAGCAATACCATTCAAATTTCAATACAATACAGATTAATTGATGGGTTTGCCTTAGGTCCAGTTCCAACAATTAGATGGGATACATGTGTTTCATGACAAGTGCAAGGGACAGGTGAGTGGTTCAGTTCCAGGGCCAGAGCCAAATCCCTAATTGACAACCACAAACAGAAGATAAAAGTCCATTTGAACCAGCACTCATGTATAGCAGTAGATAAGTCTTATAACTCGGCAAACATGATAATAAAGGTTCATCTTAATATGGACTTTTGGGGTTTATGTACATATGAACAGAATTCTAACACTAGAAACAAATTATAGGCGTTGCCTCAGCAATGCATTTTTGTGATGATATGCCGCTATTCACACCCACCACTGGCAGGCTCAATTGAACTCAAAAGGCCATTACCTCTCAGTTGCATGCAATGTTCTTCAGCATCAGCCTGTGCGCATATGATTACCACCGCCAGGCCATTATGATGTGCCTCTTGCATGATGTTAACTGCATTGTCAAGGGTCATTCCCGGAATGACCTTCATTAGAACTTGGACAACATACTCCCGCTTGTTGTAGTTGTCATTGTGCAGCAAAACGCGGTAAGGTGCCGCCATTTTCCTTGATTTTCTGAAATTCAAAGCAATTAACGTAATTGAATCCTCTCTTATGATTTAAAGAAAAGGATTATCGATATATATCTTTAATCAACAACCTGGAAGGCCCGACCAAAAAAGAACCAATAAAAAAAGATTGTTCCCTTCCTTCTATTCCTATACCTAAATTGATGGTATGCTCTTGGCCTACAGCAATACAAGGAAGAACACACAGCAACTGGCAGAAGTTGAGCTCACAAGAAAAATAGCATTCAGTTAAAAGAAGATAGGCAAACACAGTGGAGAAGTCATGAAATTAGTTCGTGGATGCATAAATAGAAAGACAACAAGACAACTAAAATCAAGATTTACACGTTAGCAATGTATTTGACAAACCAAAAAACTAGTTCAGTTTGGTTTTGCATCAGTTTTGAAAACCAAATTAACTCGATTTTGTATTGGTTTGAGTATATCCAATTCATCTAGTACATGCATTATAATAACTAATAAGCTTTTAACAAATGTATATATAAGATGTCTAACTGTGGAATGTACCGAAGAGATTGACTTGAGAATTATTACATTAACATAGCAGGACAAAAGATGACTTTGAATGTGGTACAAAATGTGATGCAAAAAAGAAGAAAGCACTTACCCTTTTTCTTTCTTTTATTTTGAAGGGTCAAGTACAAAAAACACTCTTGGATTTTGCACTACTATCTTTTCGCTT